>NC_091220.1:21237480-21282480 GCF_040958095.1 Procambarus clarkii
TGGAGGTTTCTTTGGCCCCTGCTTCCCTTTCGGTTGCTGCTCTTGCTGGGGTGCGCTCCCCTCTTTCTACTCCCTCTCTTCCTGCTGCTGTCCTTGACTGCTCCTCTCCGTTGTCTCCTCCTCTTCCTCCTCCTCCTCCTCCGGACCCTGCCCGCCCACCTCTGATCTGTTCTCCCGTTTCCTTCCCTCCGTCTTTGCTCAGTTTACCCATGCCCCCTAACCCTGACTTTGCTGACCTGATCCCCCTGATATTCTTTAACGTGCTCTGTTGCTCTTTCGCCTTTGTTTCTTCCTTGTTCTCTGTTTTTGTCCTTTCTCTTCTCATCGTTGTCCATTCTTCAATGGAACGTTCGAGGTTATTACGCCAATTTCCTCGAACTCCAACTTCTGATTTCGCGGTTTTCGCCCCTTTGTGTCTGTCTCCAGGAGCCAATGCTTGGTGCTCGTCCTGGTCGTTTTCGTGGCTATTCCTTTCTCTCCCCCCCCCCCCAGCCATTGCTGGGGCTTCTAATTCTTCTGCTCTCTTGATTCGGGCTGATGTTCCCCTTGTTCCTTTACTTTTCCTTCGCCTCTCCATTGTTCTGCTGCTCGTATCTTTGTGGGGAAATGGTACACAGTTTGTTCCATTTATCTCCCCCCGAGTGTCCCGCTCTCTCTTCCTGATTTGAAACACCTCCTAGACTCCCTGCCGGAGCCTGTGCTCCTGCTGGGTGACTTCAATTGTCGTCATTCTCTTTGGGGTGACGTTCTGACGAATACCCGGGGTCGCCTCCTTGAGCTGTTTCTCCTCTCTTCTTCCCTGTCTCTTCTGAATTCTGGTGAGCCCACTCATTTGGACTCTCGAACTCGCACCCTTTCTTGTCTTGATCTTTCTCTCTGCTCTTCTTCTCTTTACTTAGATTTCACGTGGCAGGTTCTTGATGACCTCCATGGAAGTGATCATTTCCCCATCCTTGTTTCCTTTTTCTCTTTTCGCCCTTCCCTCTCTTTCCCTAGGTGGCAGTTTGCTAAGGCGGACTGGACCCTATTTTCCCTCAGTGCTACTCTCTCTGACCTCTCCCTTCTGCCCCTCTCTCGCGCTCTCCTCCTTTTTCATGACACTGTCTTCAATGCTGCCCTCCGCTCTATTCCTCGCTCTTCCTCTCGGGGTCCACGGAAGTGCGTTCCCTGGTGGAATGCGGACTGTGCTCGGGCTGTCCGCTGTAAGCGTGCAGCCTGGAAGAGGCACCGCCGTAGGCAGACGACCGATTCTTTTCTTTTCTTTCGGAAAGCGAGTGCGGTGGCCCGTAGGGCCATCCGTACGGCTAAACGTGAATGTTGGGCATCTTATGTCTCAACAATTACGTCCGAAACCCCTCTGGCCCAGATCTGGAAGCGTATCCGCAAGATAGCGGGTAAGTTCGTTCCCGATGTTTCTCCGGTCCTTCACCTCCATGATACTCTTGTGGCGGACCCGTTGCAGGTCGCTTCCGAACTGGGTTCCCACTTTTCTTCTGTTAGCTCTGGTCTTCATCTTCCCCAATCTTTCCTTCTTCGTAAACCTGTCCTTGAGTCTCGTCCTTTAGATTTCTGCTCTCATCTTCAGCTTCCCTATAATGATCCCTTCTCTCTCTCTGAACTTCGTTCTGCCCTGGCCCTCTGCGGTTCTACGGCGGCGGGCTCCGATGGTATTCATTATGAGATGCTTCGCCATCTCCCTCCAAGCACGTCTCAGTCTTTACTGAGTCTGTATAATCGGATCTGGGAGTCGTCGTCAGTCCCTGAGGACTGGCTCGATGCCGTTGTCCTCCCTGTTCGCAAACCGGGGTCTCTGGGTACTTCCCCTAAGGACTTTCGCCCTATTGCTCTCACAAGTTGTGTCTGCAAACTCTTTGAACGTATGGTTAACGTTCGTCTGATGTGGTTCCTGGAACACCATCACCTCCTCTCCCCTTCTCAATTTGGTTTCCGCAAGTGCCGCAGCACGACAGATGTCCTGGTGAACTTGGAGGTCTATATTCGTACTGCTTTTGCTGCGAAGACCTCCGTTGTTGCCGTCCTTTTTGATCTAGAAAAGGCTTATGACACCACTTGGCGTTATCATATCCTATCTCAACTTCATTCTTTTGGCCTTCGTGGTCATCTCCCTCTCTTTCTCCGCAGCTTCCTCTCTCGTCGTTCCTTTCGGGTGCGCCTTGGTACCGCTCTCTCTCCCTCTTTTCAACAATACGAAGGTGTGCCCCAGGGTAGTGTTCTGAGCACTACTCTTTTTCTGGTTGCCCTCAATGGTCTTCTTTCCTCTCTTCCTTCTGGTGTCTTCTCCGCTCTCTATGTCGATGATCTTACCCTTTGTTGTCAGGGTGATGATTCGCTCTCCTTCAACGCCGGCTTCAACTTGCCATTGATGCCGTGTCGTCTTGGGCCACAGGTCATGGCTTCAAGTTCTCTACTTCTAAGACTTGTGCCATGACTTTTACGCGGAAACGGGTTGTTCTTCGTCCCTCTTTGTCACTTTATGGTCATCCCCTTGAATACAAAGATTCCGCGAAGCTTTTGGGGTTATTTCTTGACACTCGTTTGTCTTGGTCTCCCCATATCTCTTACCTCCGTGTTGAGTGCTCTAAGGCCCTTACCCTCCTTCGGGTCTTGTCCCATACTTCTTGGGGGGCAGATAGGCGCACTCTCCTTGCTTTACATTCCTCTCTCGTCCTGTCTAAGCTCGATTATGGTTGCCCTGCTTACTCGTCTGCTTCTCCTTCTACTCTTCGCCGTCTTGATGCTTTGCACCATACTGGGTTGCGTCTCAGTTCTGGTGCCTTTCGTTCGACTCCCATCCTTAGCTTGTATGTTGACACTGGCTTCCTGTCTCTCCAGGACCGCCGTGATCGCTACTGTCTTCGCTATCTTGCGCGGTCCTTACAACATCCTTCCTCTCGCCTCTGTCGTGCTTTAACTTTTACCCCTCCTGCGGTTCCTGTTCCTCTTCACCACCTCCCTCTTTCTGTCCGGTTATCTCGCCTACAGGATTCTCTTTCCGTTCGTATTTCTGATGTTTCTCCTCGTGTTGTTCCTTCTTTGCCCCCGTGGAGGGTCCCTCTTCCGCGGTTTTGTACATCCTTGACCCGTATCACTAAAGCTTTTACCCCTCCTACGGTTCTCAAACGCCTTTTCCTCGAGCACTTTTCTTCTCACTCCCGCTCCGTTTCTGTCTTCACCGATGGGTCTAAGTCAGCGGACGGTGTTGGCTACTCTGTTGTTTTTCCTGATCGCACTTATATGTGTCGCTTGCCTCCGGAGACTAGCATCTTTACAGCGGAACTTTATGCTATTCTCTATGCTCTTCGTCTCCTGCTTTCTCGTTGTCAGTCTTCCTTTGTGGTTGTTGTTGACTCTCGTAGTGCCCTCATGGCTCTCGGGTCCTTTAATCCGGTTCATCCGGTAGTTGTCGAGATCCAGCATTGGCTGTTTCTCGTTCACAGTAAATTTAAGTCGGTTGAGTTTTGTTGGGTTCCCAGCCATATTGGTGTGTCTTTAAATGCGCGTGCGGATGCTGCTGCCAAGGAAGCTGTCCGCTCTTGTCCCATCTCTCGCAAAGGCATTCCGTATTCCGACTTTTACCCGGTTATCCATTCCTCAGTCCTTACCCGTTGGCAGGCTTCTTGGTTGTCTGTTACTGGTAACAAGCTACGTACTCTTAAATGTTGTGTTTCCTCGTGGCCGTCCTCCTTCCACCGTAACCGGCGGTGGGAAACAGCTCTGGCGAGGTTGCGTATTGGCCATACTCGCTTAACCCATGGTCACTTGATGGAGCGCCGCCCTGCTCCTTATTGTCCTAGTTGCATCGTCCCTCTTACGGTCGTGCATGTCCTTCTTGAATGTCCTGACTTCCAGGACGAGCGTGTGTCTTGCTTTCCGACCGCCCCTCGCGGTCACCTGTCCCTCGATAGAATTCTTGGTGACTCGGATACTTTTGATATCGTTCGCCTTATGCGTTTTTGTTCTCGTATTGGCATCCTTGGTGATATTTAGCGCCCTCTGATTATTTTGCGTACTTGATGGTGCTACATAGCCTTCCCGGTTTGGTGCCTTCTTTTGATAATTACTTACTTACTTCCCTTACCTGAAGTTCCTGTATCCTTAAGCTAAGTACGGGGCATCAGTAAGTGGACCTACTCTGGTAGTAAATATTGGTGAGACCTGGGGTTAGTATTTGCCAGTGTTTTGTTTACCCTAAGTGTTGTGTTTTGTATTAGGGTACCACATGGTCTCACTACCCTAAGCTGCATCCAGCTTCAGTGCTTATCCAGTAGTACTTTACCCTAGCTTGTTATTAGTGTAAACCTTGTATCCTGTCTATGTGGACCAAGGCTTTTAACGTAAGGTAGTGTGGTAAAGTTATTATTATTATTGTTATTGGTGTGAGTGTATATGGGGGGTTGTTAAGGGGTTAATAAATAAGTACATGAATTACAGAGTATCTCTTCTTCCAAGGTGGGAGTGCAGTGATCAACCCTTAGACTAACATATATGGTCTTGTAGCAAGTTATCACTACTGTGGATAGTTTATTTTGGGGGCCGGGCCTTTTAGCTCTCCCGTATTTGATACTCTTGTCTTCTAACTACCTTTACCCCTTAATAGTACCAGTACCCCATAGAAGCCCCACTCATATCAGTACAGCAACACAGGAACACCATGTGAGTGTTGCAACACATAAATATCACGTTGTGAGTGATGCAACCGAGACATAACGTGGTGTGAGTGTTGAAACGCAGGAATAATGGGTTGTGTGTGTTGCAATGCACAGCAAATTTTGTCTGCTTTTAAATACAAAACATTCTTGTGTTCCAACAACTACTACACATTATTCCCTTGCAGCAATACTCTCCCCAATCCTGTATTGCAACACTCAAAACACCTCATTTCTGTATTGAAACACTCATCACACTCTTTGTGTTGCAACACTTACAAGACATTATTACTGTGTGTTGCAACACTCACAACACATGTATGCATTCGTGTTTTACCTGTGTATTTTTGTTTCTCTTTGAATGTAGATGAAGGGAAAATATTTGAAACATAAACTGAAACGCTTTATAAAATAATTGTCTGTCCATCTGGTGTTTCTGGCTTTCAACACTTGAGGCCAACTATAAGAAAAATCAACAGCTGATCTATACGTCAAATACACTAATATTGTCTATTTTCTCTCTCATTCGTTCATTCTTAAAAACACAAATCATACACAGAAATTCTGTCATGTTATCATTGTAAATATGTCTTCTCCAAATGTACAAAATCAGCTTGAAATCGTAGTAATATTTTAGCGTTTAGCGAGAAAAAACACTGATTATTAGGGTGAACACTATGTGAACACATATAAATAAACACATCTAGGTGAACACGTCTAGGTAAATACACTGGGTGAACACATATGGTGAACATCTTACCTATAAACAACCAATGCAAACAATTATTTATTGGATAAATTTTAATTTTAAAATAGATTAAATAATTGGCGAGAACTTTATACTTCATTTTGCTTAAGTATATTTAGATATGTGCTGTATATAAAATAAATGTTTGCTCGATCCCCGATGGTGGAAGTGGTTGGGCACCGCTCCTTCAGTCCGTCCTTATATATCCCAGCTCATCCTAATATCCTTAACAAGTGCTATATAATCATACTAGAACAGTACTTTCACCTCATTATTACCTTACCTCGTTTCCTCACATATATTTTCCCTCCCTACTGATTTTCTCTCATCATGCGTCATGTGTCACTTGATGATGTATGATGAACATCAGTGAAATCCCATCCATTGTATACAAGAGCGCCTCCCATGCCCTTGCGCCACCTATAGCTCTGCTGTTCAACAAATCCCTTGAGTGTCATACCTTCCCTGGTATCCTTAAAAAAGCAAGAGTAACGCCAGTTCATAAAGGAGGTAATCCGTCAGACATAAACAACTATAGACCAATATCGAACCTCCCCATACAATCAAAAATATTTGAAAAAATTATCTACAAACAGCTCTACTCCTATCTCGTAAAATTCGACATTCTTAGCCCCTGTCAGTTTGGCTTCCGCTCTCAAAAGAGTACCAACGATGCAATTATTAGTCTCCTTCATATAATTTACTCAGCCCTTGACAAAAATGAGTTTCCAATTGGACTCTTCATTGACCTGAGAAAGGCCTTTGATACTGTTAATCACGATTACCTCTTATGTAAACTCCATCATTATGGAATCCGAGGCCATGCACTGGACTATATCCAATCCTATCTTAGTGATAGACACCAATGTGTAGCCATCAATAATATAATCTCTCCCATTCTACCAATAACCGTTGGAGTGCCACAGGGCAGCATCTTGGGACCTCTTCTATTTCTTATATACATCAATGATCTGCCTAATGTCTCATACATTCTGAAACCTATTTTGTTTGCTGATGATACTACCCTCATCTACTCCAACCCCAACCCACATACACTAAATGATGTTGTTAATAATGAACTTACATGCAGTCTCCGTGGTGTAGTGGTAAGACACTCGCCTGGCGTTCCGCGAGCGCTATGTCATGGGTTCGTATCCTGGCCGGGGAGGATTTACTGGGCGCAATTCCTTAACTGTAGCCTCTGTTTAACGCAACAGTAAAATGTGTACTTGGATGAAAAAAACGATTCTTCGCGGCAGGGGATCGTATTCCAGGGACCATAGGATTAAGGACTTGCCCGAAACGCTACTCGTACTAGTGGCTGTACAAGAATGTAACAAGTCTTGTATATATCTCAAAAAAAAAAAAAAAAAAAAAAAAAAAAAAGTCCACTTATGGATGTCAACCAACAAACTAACACTTAACATAGAAAAGACCTACTACATCCTATTTGGAAGCAAATCTACAAATGCAATTCAGCTTCAGATAGACAATGTAAACATTAGCAATAAAAATGATGGAAAGTTTCTTGGCATATTCCTAGACAAGAGACTCAACTTCAGTACCCACATACAACACATAACTAAGAAAGTCTCTAAAACAGTTGGTATACTCTCCAAAATCAGATATTATGTACCTAACTCTGCTCTCATCTCTCTATATTATGCACTAATCTATCCCTATCTCAACTATAGTATCTGTGCATGGGGTTCAACCACTACAAACCACCTCAAGTCCATAATCACCCAGCAAAAATCTGCTATCAGAATAATATCAAATTCTGCTTTCAGACAACACACAGCCCCCTTGTTTAACTCCCTAAACATGCTAAACATAATCTCACTCCATAAATTCTCTTGTGTCAACTACATTTACAAAACCCTGTTCTTAAATGCAAATCCTTGTCTGAAACTCTTCCTGGACAGATGTAATAGGACCCATTATCACCACACCAGAAATAAATATCTCTTTGATATCCCCAGAGTTAAACTTAATCTGTGTAAACACTCTATGCAAATAAAGGGACCCAGTTCATGGAACTCACTCCCTACTGAATTGAAAAGCTGTCCAACTTTTACATCATTCAAAATCAATACTAAAAAGTACCTAATTTCATCTTCATAGTTGTTCACTTTTTGCCTTAAAATTGTACTGTATCTATTGCTACCCAATCTCCCAACCTTTATGTTCCCAATTTGAACATCTTTACCATTGTGATCATTGCTGTCTTCTTATATGTGCTGCCAATCTGCTGTATGGTGTTTATAAATCTTGTTTATCTGTATCTTTTGCTACCCAGTCTCCCAATCCTTATGTACCCAATCTGAACATTTTTACCATTGTGATCATTGCTGTCTTATATGTGCTGTCAATCTGCTGTATGGTGTTTATTAATCTTGTTTAAATTACTAATCAAGCTGTCAATGTAATCAATCAGAGCTTTAATATAACAATGTGCTTTAATATACCTTGAGGTTACCTTGAGGTGCTTCCGGGGCTTAGCGTCCCCGCGGCCCGGTCGTCGACCAGGCCTCCTGGTTGCCGGACTGATCAACCAGGCTGTTGGACGCGGCTGCTCGCAGCCTGACGTATGAGTCACAGCCTGGTTGATCAGGTATCCTTTGGAGGTGCTTATCCAGTTCTCTCTTGAAGACTGTGAGGGGTCGGCCAGTTATGCCCCTTATGTGTAGTGGAAGCGTGTTGAACAGTCTCGGACCTCTGATGTTGATAGAGTTCTCTCTCAGAGTACCAGTTGCACCTCTGTTTTTCAACGGGGGTATTCTGCACATCCTGCCATGTCTTCTGGTCTCATGTGATGTTATTTCTGTGTACAGGTTTGGGACCAGCCCCTCTAATAATTTCCACGTGTAAATTATTATGTATCTCTCCCGCCTGCGCTCAAGGGAGTACAGTTTTAGGCTCTTTAGTCGGTCCCAATAGTTTAGATGTTTTACTGAGTGGATTCTAGCAGTAAAGGCTCTCTGCACGCTCTCCAGGTCAGCAATTTCTCCAGCTTTGAAAGGTGCTGTCATTGTGCAGCAGGACTCTACTCTAGAGAGCACAAGCGTTTTGAAAAGTATCATCATCGGTATAGCATCTCTAGTGTGAAAAGTTCTTGTTATCCAACCTGTCATTTTTCTTGCAGTTGTGACGGCTACTTTATTGTGTTCTTTAAAGGTAAGGTCTTCCGACATGAGTACACCCAGATCCTTTACATTGCCTTTTCGTTCTATGTTATGATTTGCCTGAGTTTTGTACGTGGTTTCCGTTTTTATATTTTCATTTTTTCAATAGCGCATGAGCTGGAACTTATCTTCGTTAAACACCATATTATTTTCTGTAGCCCATAGAAAGACCTGATCTACATCTGACTGGAGGTTTGCCGTGTCCTCTATGTTGCCTACTCTCATGAAGATCCTAGTGTCATCTGCAAAGGATGATACAGTGCTATAGGTTGTGTTCTTGTCTATGTCCGAAATGAGGATGAGAAAAAGTACTGGAGCAAGCACAGTACCCTGGGGGACTGAGCTCTTCACAGTTGATGGGCTGGATTTTATTTTGTTGACTATTTCACATTGGGTTCTGTTGGTCAGGAAATTGTAGATCCATCTGCCTATTTTTCCGGTAATTCCTTTTGAACGCATTTTATGTGCAATAACACCATGGTCAAATTTATCAAAAGCTTTTGCGAAATCTGTGTAAATTACATCCGCGTTATGTTTGTCTTCCATAGCATCTAATGCCATATCATAGTGGTCCAGCAACTGCGACAGGCAAGAGTGCCCTGTTCTGAAACCATGTTGTCCCCGGTTATGGAGTTGCTGTGATTCCATGTATTTTGTGATTTTACTTCTTAGCACTCTCTCAAAAATTGTTATGATGTGCGATGTTAGCGCTATCGGTCTGAAATTTTTTGCCTCTGCCTTATTTCCTCCTTTATGAAGTGGTGCTATCTCTGCTGTTTTTAGTATATCAGGAATAACGCCAGTATCTAGGCTTTGTCTCCACAGAATGTGGAGGGTTTGCGATAGTGGTTTTTTACAGTTCTTTATGAATATGGAGTTCCAAGAATCCGGGCCTGGTGCAGAGTGCATAGGCATACTGTTTATGGCTTCTTCAAAATCCAGTGGGGATAGGGTGACGTCTGATATATGATTTGATGTTGGTATCGTATCCATGAAAAATTCATTTGGGTTATCAATCTTTAGTGTGTTTAATGGCTCGCTGAAAACAGAGTCGTACTGCGTCCTCAGCAGCTCGCTCATTTCTTTGTTGTCATCGGTGAAAGTTCCATCTCCCTTTCGCAGGGGCCCGATACTAGATGTGGTTTTTGATCTTGATTATGCATAGGAGAAAAAATATTTCGGATTTCTTTCTATTTCACTGATGGCCTTTTGCTCTCTTTGCCTCTCCTGGGTTTTGTATGATTCTTGTAGCTTCCGTTCAATTGTTTCTATTTCTCTACCTAATCTTCTTCGCTGTTATTGAGATAGGGTGTGACTCTCAAGTTGTTCCGCGATTCGTTTTCTTCGCCTATATAGGGAACGACGTTCCCGTTCCCATCTGCATCTCTTCCTCTTTTTTCTTAGAGGTATGCGGTTTGAACATATTTCTAGTGCTACTGAGCTTATTTTTTCCAGGCACTGGTTCAGGTTTGCATTTTCTAGCTGTTCTTCCCAGTTTATTTCTGTGAAGTCCTGGTTTATTTGCTCCCAGTTTATCTGTTTATTATTGAAGTTGAATTTGCTGAAATCTCCTCCACCGGGAATCTGGACTGGTTTTGAAGGTCTACTCCCCATGGTTGTCATAACTTCAATTAAGTTGTGATCTGAGTAACAGGTATTTGTAATCATTATGTTCCTGATCAATTCATCATTATTAGTGAAAATGAGGTCCAGCGTGTTCTCCTTCCTAGATATTTCTACTATTTGCTGGTTTAAGGCAAACTTGTCGCACATCCGTAGCAGGTCATTTGCATGTGCCTGTTCATTTAGGCTACTTCCTGGTATTCTTTCTGATATTACTGTATTAGCCAGGTGCTTCCATTTCAGGTGCCGTAGGTTGAAGTCCCCAAGCCGGATGATGTTCGGAGCTGGATTTGTGAGGTTTTCCAAGCAGTGTTCTATTTTCATTAGTTGGTCTTTAAACTGCTGACGGTTTGCCTCCGGTGACTTATATACAAGGACAATAACTACATTTAAAATCTCTATTTTGATTATCAGCACTTCCACCATATCATTTGAGGTGTTTAGCAGCTCAGTACAGATGAGTGTGTCTTTGATGTAGAGGCTGACCCCACCCTGAAGCCGGTGTTTCCTATCACATCTGAAAAGATTGTACTCTGAGATCCATATTTCACCATCATGGTAGTCCTTTGTGTGGGTTTCTGTTAGGGCTGCAAACACTGCATTTGCCTCATGAAGGAGACCATCTATAAATTGAACTTTGTTGGTTTTGCGTGTTTTTATACCCTGGATGTTGGCAAATATAAATGATGTTATCGTGTTAGTGGAAGTGCTGGAAGCCTTACTTGGTGTTAATATACTTACTAAGCTCTCTCATCTCATTTTTCTCTTGCAATGTATCTTTATCATTTATCAATTCAGATAGAAATTACCTACTTAAAATTATCTGCTAGATTAAGGACCTGCCCGAAACGCTGCGCGTACTAGTGGCTTTACAAGAATGTAAATACTGTACTATCCAATGTATTCTCACAAACCCAATGTACCTTCTTGTATATATATAAATAAATAAATAAATAAAATAGATAGAGCTAGTACATACAATGCCTAAAGCCACTATTACGCAAAGCGTTTCGGGCATGAAAAACTTAAATGACTAAAGCTTAATACTAATTGAGCATAAAGAATAAAATGAGTTGAGAACAAATAAGAAAAGAGATAAAAAAGGGGGGAACATGGCTGAAAAAGCAGCACAAATACAATTCTGTCGACAAACAGCGCCATTTAAAAAAAACAAACAGACATTGGTTGAAAATAGAGGGGTAAGGTAGGTTACAGGGAATTTATTAGGTATAGCTTCGTTTTTATCTTAAACTGGTTGAGAGAGGTACAGTCTTTAACATGGTTGGGAAGGCCATTCCACATTCTGGGTCCCTTGATTTGTAGAGCATTTCTAGTTTGATTAAATCGTACTCTAGGAATATCAAAACTGTATTTATTTCTGGTGTGGTGCTCATGGGTTCTGTTACAACCTTCTATGAAGCTTTTGAGGTCAGGATTGGCAACATTAAACAAACATGGAGAACAATTTCACAAATATTGGGATCAAAGAAGTCTTTAAATAACAAACCGACTCTCCTGTCTAATAACGATGGTCAGCTTTCAGCCTCTGATTCTGCTATTGAGTTCAATAGGTTCTTCTCTTCCATTGGTTCATCCCTTGCTAATGATATTCCATCTTCCAGTACTGACATTAAGGACTATCTTACAGGGAACTATCCCCAGTCTCTGTACCTAGAGCCTATTAATTCCACTGACGTCAATGAGATAATCCTTTCCCTTAAAACCAAGTCTGGTGCCCTTGAGGAGATACCAACTTTAATCTACAAAAAAGCCTCCAGATCTTTAGCCCCTGCTATTGCTTTGCTCTTCAACAAGTCACTTGAACTCCAAACCTTTCCAGATATTCTAAAAAAAGCGAGAGTAACGCCTGTCCACAAATGTGGTGATCTCACAGATGTTAACAACTACAGACCTATATCAATCCTGCCAAACTTGTCAAAAATTTTTGAAAAACTAATCTATAAGCAGCTTTACTCATATCTAGCCAAACTCAATATACTTAGCCCTTGCCAATATGGCTTCAGGCCCAAAAAAAGCACTAACGATGCACTTATTAGTATGCTTAACTCGATTCATACAGCTCTTGATAAAAATGAGTTCCCTGTTGGGTTATTTGTGGACCTGCGTAAAGCTTTCGATACTGTCAACCACCAAAACCTTCTTCTTAAATTACATCATTATGGAGTCAGAGGACACTCCCTACAATACCTCAAATCCTACCTTACTGACAGGCTCCAATGTGTTTCTGTGAATAATACAATTTCTCCCACCCTACCCATCAACATTGGTGTTCCCCAGGGCAGCATACTTGGACCTCTCCTCTTTCTCATCTACATTAATGACCTTCCAAATGCCTCCCAACACCTCAAACCAATCCTATTTGCTGACGACACAACCTTCATTTACTCCAGTCCTGATCCCCTTGCTCTAAATGCCACAGTAAATACTGAGCTAAATAAAGTCCATCTGTGGCTAACTGCCAACAAACTCACCCTTAACATTGACAAAACTTTCTATATTCTGTTTGGCAATAAATCCTCTAATCAAATAAATCTCAAAATAAACAATACCCAAATTTGTAACAAATTTGATGGCAAATTCCTTGGCATTCTCATTGACCACAAGCTGAATTTCCAGGGACACATTCTAAACATATCAAAAAAAGTTTCAAAAACTGTGGGCATTCTTTCTAAGATCAGATATTATGTACCACGCCCTGCCCTGGTGACTCTCTATTACTCCCTTATCTATCCATATCTCAACTATGGTATTTGTGCTTGGGGCTCTACTACCCAAAATCACTTACGTCCTCTAATTACTCAACACAAAGCTGCTATTAGGACAATATCCAATTCTGGCCCCAGACATCACTCGGTACCCCTACTCAAATCCCTGAATATGTTAGACATTAAGTCACTGCACATTCTCTCATGTGTACTATACATATATAAAACGCTAAACTGTAATGCCAATCCTGATCTCAAAAGCTTCATAGAAGGTTGTAACAGAACCCATGAGCACAACACCAGAAATAAATACAGTTTTGATATTCCTAGAGTACGACTTAATCAAACCAGAAATGCTCTACAAATCAAGGGGTCCAGAATGTGGAATGACCTTCCCAACCATGTTAAAGACAGTACCTCTCTCAACCAGTTTAAGTTAAAAACGAAGCTATACCTAATAAATTCCCTGTAACCTACCTTACCCCTCTATTGTCAACCCATGTATGTTTTTTGTTTTTTTTTGTTTTTCAAATCAACGCTGTTTTAATGTAATTTTCTGTAATAATTTGTAATTGTATTTGTGCTGTTTTTTCAACAATGTTCCCCCCTCTTTTACCTCTATTTTTATTTGTACTCAACGCATTTTTTTCTTTTTACCCATTAGTTTTAAGCTTTAGTCAGTAGTGTTTTTTCCTGCCCGAAACGCTTTGCGTAATAGTGGCTTTAGGCATTGTATGTACTAGCTCTTATCTATAAAGCCAACAAACTTTGTAAAATCTCTTTATGTATGTACCTTTGCCTAAATAAAAATTATTATTATTATTATTATATTATTATTATTATTATAATTATTATTACAGTTCAGCGTTTTATATATGTATAATACACATGAGAGAATGTGCAGTGACTTAATATCTAACATATTTATTTTATTTATTTATTTATTTATATATATATACAAGAAGGTACATTGGGTTTGTGAGAATACATTGAATAGTACAGTATTAACACTCTTGTAAAGCCACTGGTACGCGCAGCGTTTCGGGCAGGTCCTTAATCTAGCAGATAATTTTAAGTAGGTAATTTCTATCAGAATTGATAAATGATAAAGATACATTGCAAGAGAAAAATGAGATGAGAGAGCTTAGTAAGTATATTAAAGCACATTGTTATATTAAATCTCTGATTGATTACATTGACAGCTTGATTGGTAATTTAAACAAGATTAATAGACACCATACAGCAGATTAACAGCACATATAAGACAGCAATGATCACAATGGTAAAGATGTTCAGTTTGGGTACATAAAGGTTGGGAGATTGGGTAGCAATAGATACAGTGCAATTTTAAGGCAAAAGGTGAAAAACTATGAAGATGAAATTAGGTACTTTTTAGTATTGATTTTGAATGATGTAAAAGTTGGACAGCTTTTCAATTCAATAGGGAGTGAGTTCCATAAACTGGGTCCCTTTATTTGCATAGAGTGCTTACACAGATTAAGTTTAACTCTGGGGATATCAAAGAGATATTTATTTCTGGTGTGGTGATAATGGGTCCTATTACATCTGTCCAGGAAGAGTTTCAGACAAGGATTTGCATTTAGGAACAGGGTTTTGTAAATGTAGTTGACACAAGAGAATTTATGGAGTGAGATTATGTTTAGCATGTTTAGGGAGTTAAACAAGGGGGCTGAGTGTTGTCTGAAAGCAGAATTTGATATTATTTATTATTAATGATACCCAGATTTTTGCTGGGTGATGATAGACTTGAGGTGGTTTGCAGTGGTTGAACCCCATGCACAGATACCATAGTTGAGATAGGGATAGATTAGTGTGTAATATAGAGAGACGAGAGCAGAGTTAGGTACATAATATCTGATTTTGGAGAGTATACCAACTGTTTTAGAGACTTTCTTAGTTATGTGTTGTATGTGGGTACTGAAGTTGAGTCTCTTGTCTAGGAATAGGCCAAAAAACTTTCCATCATTTTTATTGCTAATGTTTACATTGTCTATCTGAAGCTGAATTGCATTTGTAGATTTGCTTCCAAATAAGATGTAGTAGGTCTTTTCTATGTTAAGTGTTAGTTTGTTGGTTGACATCCATAAGTGGACTTTTTTTAGTTCATTATTAACAACATTATTTAGTGTATGTGGGTTGGGGTTAGAGTAGATGAGGGTAGTATCATCAGCAAACAAAATAGGTTTCAGAGATTTGAGTAGGGGTACCGAGTGATGTCTAATGCCAGAGTTGGATATTGTCCTAATAGTAGCTTTGTGTTGAGTAATTAGAGGACGTATGTTACGGCCCTCTCGGGACGCAACGGGGTTCTTACTCTGATGTTATTAGAGGAAGTAGTATCCGGCCCCAAGCCAGCAGTGGCTTTCAAGGAATGAGATCCGTGACGCAATAAACTTAAAGGGGGGAAGGGAAAGAAAGTTAAGAACTTAAGACTATAATTGTTACCATCACCAAATAAATAATATATATAAAAGAGTGCACAGGGGGAGGGGTATTAACACTGTACAGGGGAAATACACAATCGTCTTCTGCTGAAGACTCTGGATCCAGACTCTCGGTGCTGAGTCCTCGGTGCTTTCGTGGTCTCTTGACGAATCCTTCGACCAAGCTGAGTCTACCCCAAACACAGGCCAGCCAAAACACAGTTCCACTGGGGGCACCGCCGTGGAGGCCGTCAACCACAAGTCCAGCAGGTCTGCTGGCTGGTTCCGGATCAGCAAGGCTGGTCAGGCCACTGCACGAGCGATACTAGGGTAGCGCCCTAGTCAGGAGCCTCGTGTGATACCACAAATCACTCTCCTGTCCTCAGTACCCCAGTGGATAATCGTCTCCAGCAGTCGGTCCCGGGTAATCCTTCTACTGCCACTCCACTGACAGGGTAACACCACAGTGTTCTTCCGGGGGACGACTTCACAGCTGCTGCAGCAAAGCACAAGGTATGGGGACGGCTGCCTTGGGTAGACTGACTCAACTTCCATCACAGCAGTCCCAGGTCGACTCTGTAAGCAGACACGTCATCAATAACTGGGACACTAAAACACCTCACTTACAGGCTCAGACACAAACGCCCGACATATCCACTCCATAGATGGCGTTGTAGTCTGAGCACCACCTCACCAGAGGTCAGCGGCGGCGGTGTTGAGCGCTCAACAGGACTGGAAACTGGCCCTTGTGGCCAGTACACGTCATCCTCACCAGGTGTCGTCGTCCGTTTGGAGGGGGTTTCGGGAGCTGACCCACAGATGGCGCGGTCGTCACTGCTCCGTGCTCGGATGCTGGATCCGGGTTCGTAACAACGTAAATGATTTTGGGTAGTAGAACCCCAAGCACAAATACCATAGTTGAGATATGGATAGATGAGGGAGTAATAGAGAGTCACCAGGGCAGGGCGGGGTACAAAATATCTGATCATAGAAAGAATGCCAACAGTTTTTGAAACTTTTTTTGATATATTTAGGATGTGTCCCTAGAAATTCAGCTTGTGGTCAATGAGAATGCCAAGGAATTTGCCATCTAATTTGTTACAAATTTGGGTATAGTTTATTTTGAGATTTATTTGATTAGAGGATTTATTGCCAAACAGAATATAAAAAGTTTTGTCCCTGTTAAGGGTGAGTTTGTTGGCAGTTAGCCAAAGATGGACTTTATTTAGCTCAGTATTTACTGTGGCATTTAGAGCAAGGGGGTCAGGACTGGAGTAAATGAAGGTCGTGTCGTCAGCAAATAGAATTGGTTTGAGGTGTTGGGAGGCACTTGGAAGGTCATTAATGTAGATGAGAAAGAGGAGAGGGCCAAGTATGCTGCCCTGAGGAACACCAATGTTGATGGGTAGGGTGGGAGAAATTGAATTATTCACAGAAACATACTGGAGCCTGTCAGTAAGGTAAGATTTGAGGTATTGCAGGGAGTGACCTCTGACTCCATAATGATGTAATTTAAGAAGAAGGTTTTGGTGGTTGGCAGTGTCAAAAGCCTTACGCAGGTCCACAAATAACCCAACAGGGAACTCATTTTTATCAAGAGCTGCATGAATCAAGTTAATCATACTAATAAGTGCATTGTTAGTGCTTTTTTTGGGTCTGAAGCCATATTGGCAAGAGCTAAGTATATTGTGTTTTGCTAGATAAGAGTAAAGCTGCTTGTAGATTAGTTTTTCAAAATTTTTTGACAAGTTAGGCAGGATTGATATAGGTCTGTAGTTGTTAACATCAGTGGGATCACCACATTTGTGGACAGGGGTTACTCTCGCTTTTTTTTTTAGGATATCTGGAAAGGTTTGGAGTTCAAGTGACTTGTTGAAGAGCAATGCAATAGCAGGGGCTAAAGTTCTGGAGGTTTTTTTGTAAATTAATGTTGGTATCTCCTCAAGGGCACTAGACTTGGTTTTAAGGGAAAGGATTATCTCATTGACGTCAGTGGAATTAGTAGTCTTTAGGTACAGAGACTGTGGATAGTTACCTGTAAGATAGTCCTTAACGTCAGTATTGGAAGATGGAATATCTTTTGCAAGGGATGACCCAATGGAAGAGAAGAACCTATTGAACTCAATAGCAGAATCAGAGGCTGAAAGCTGACCATCGTTATTGGACAAGAGTGTTGGTTTGTTATTTAAAATCTTCTTTGATTCCAATATTTGTGAAATTGTGCTCCAAGTTTTTCAATGTTGCTCTTTATTTGTGTAAATTTATCTTCGTAGTATTTAGTTTTGGCTCGTCTAATTATCTTAGATAGCAATAACAAGTAATTCTTTACATTAATTTCAGTGGGTGACACAGTTCATCTGCCAGTTCTTTTATAACTTGTGATGTAATTTCGTTTACACCTGGGACTTTTGAGTCGTTGGCCCAATGTACCTTCTTGTATATATAAAATAAATTTATAAATTTACGATGCTTACTGTTTGAGACATTTAATTTTGCTATATTTCGTATATGACAAGTGAAATTCAGTTCCTTGTCAATGTGAACACCAAAAATAATTTTCCAACTACTCTGCTTTCAATTTGGGTATTGTTAATTGTTAGTGTAATATGATCCATAGCAAAAAAAAAGTCATTGAGCGTTCCTCGTACAACAGGTGTTAAGGTCACTAACCAGAAGAGTCACCCCATAAATGTATCTCGTTTTCTGTCAAACAAGAATCACAGAGAATGTTGAAATTTGTCAATTACATAAACTGTGTAACTTCAGAGATATCTAAGTCAATATGTGGATTTATTCCGTGATAGCGTGACAATTATAGACCAAGTAACATAAATAAGTTAAAATACAAGCCTAAGGGACATGTGGGAGCACTGGATAAAACTGGGTTAAAATGTTTATCATAAATGTATAAAATTATCGATTATATCATTTATTTATTTATTATTTATTTATTATACAGTATATACATTGCCTGCATATTTATATATTTATTTATTTATATACAAGAAGGTACATTGGGGATTAACAGAGAACATAGAAATTGAGTTGATTTTACATTCTTGTAAAGCCACTAGCACGCATAGCGTTTCGGGCAAATCCTTAAACTAACAGAAAATTTTAGACTATTCACAGCAAAATTAACATAAAAATGTTTACAGGTACTTTACAGCTTTACTATAAAGGTACAGATAATTTTAAGTTGAATAATTACAGCAAATCGTCAAAAATGTTTACATGAACATTGCAAGAACTTTTGACTCAAAAGCAGATTAGAACAATATATACACAATAATAACAATACACAGCAATGAAAGGATTACTAGGTACATTAGGATAACATTTTAGGGTTATACATTGGTTCACTGAAGCACAGTATGAGGATCATTTCAAGGAATAATGCAGCAGGATATGTACTCAATACAACAACCATGATATCAGATGATATCTAAGATTACAATGGTAAAGCAACATGGCTTAGGCACAAATATTGGGGGATTTGGTAGCACTAGATACAATGCCAGATAAAGCACCAGGTAGAAAACTATGAAGATAAAATAAGGTAATTTTTGGTTTTATTTTTGAATAAGGCAAAAGTTTGACAGTTTTTCAATTCATTAGGGAGTGAGTTCCACAGACTGGGTCCCTTTAATTGCATAGTGTGTTTACACACATTAAGTTTGGCCCTGGGGATATCAAAGAGATATTTATGTCTGGTGTAGTGATAATGGGTTCTATTACATCTGTCCAGGGAGAGTTTCAGAACAGGGTTTACACTTAAGAACAGGGTTTTACAAATGTAATTGACACAGGAGAAAGTGTGGAGATTATGAACTTATGTTTAGCATGTTGAGGGATTTAAACAGGGGGAGCTGAGTGTTGTCTGAAAGCAGAGTTTGTTATTGTTCTGATAGCAGATTTTTGTTGGGTGATGATGGGCTTGAGGTGGTTTGCAGAGAGACCCCCTTGCACAGATACCATAATTAAGATAGGGATCATCTTTCTAAACCCACATGTGTACGCCCACGACGCTCACAGGGCGTGTGTACGCCCACGACGCTCACAGGGCGTGTGTACGCCCACGACGCTCACAGGGCGTGTGTACGCCCACGACGCTCACAGGGCGTGTGTGTACGCCCACGATGCCCACAGGGCGTGTGTACGCCCACGACGCTCACAGGGCGTGTGTACGCCCACGACGCTCACAGGGCGTGTGTACGCCCACGACGCTCACAGGGCGTGTGTACGCCCACGACGCTCACAGGGCGTGTGTACGCCCACGACGCTCACAGGGCGTGTGTGTACGCCCACGATGCCCACAGGGCGTGTGTACGCCCACGACGCTCACAGGGCGTGTGTACGCCCACGACGCTCACAGGGCGTGTGTACGCCCACGACGCTCACAGGGCGTGTGTACGCCCACGACGCTCACAGGGCGTGTGTACGCCCACGACGCTCACAGGGCGTGTGTACGCCCACGACGCTCACAGGGCGTGTGTACGCCCACGACGCTCACAGGGCGTGTGTACGCCCACGACGCTCACAGGGCGTGTGTACGCCCACGACGCTCACAGGGCGTGTGTACGCCCACGACGCTCACAGGGCGTGTGTACGCCCACGACGCTCACAGGGCGTAAGTAAGTATATCATTTAGGCTACACAGTGAATCAGCTTTAGGCAATCTTACAGATGCACTTCACAATATTAACTGGGATTCTGAATTCAATAATACCCATGATATAAATTCATTAGCTAACCTCTTCCTCTCCAAAACTCTAAGCCTCTACAACCTTCATTGTCCCCTTCTTACCAAGCAAGTAACTGACAAAAGATTAAACAATCCATGGCTCACAAGTGGCATTCTCAACTCAATCAACAAGAAACATGAATATGAAAAGAAACTTAGGATTGGCCTAGTTTCAAAGGAAGTAGTTAAAAGGTACTCATCAATGCTTACCAGTATCATAAGAGAGGCAAAACTTGCATATTATGTGAATAGATTCAATGAAGCAAAAGGCAACATGAAAAGCACTTGGAAAACAATCTCTAGTATCCTAGGAACTAAACAACACTCACATAACCAAATAAAACTCTACAAGGATGGGGATATACCGTCAACTGATTTAGAAATGGCAAATGAATTTAATAGTTTCTTTTCATCGGTTGGTGCTAATCTTGCCAGTAAAATCCCACAGACTTAGACACATATTAACACATATCTCTCAGGCAGCTATCCAAACTCTCTTCTCCTTTCACCAATCAGCCCGGCAGATGTTGTGTCCATCATACACTCTCTAAAAGCCAAGGCAGGGAACACCAGTGAAATTCCGTCCATTGTATACAAGAGAGCCTCCCATGCCCTTGCCCCACCCATAGCACTACTGTTCAACAAATCTATAGAGTGTTACACCTTCCCTGATATCCTTAAAAAAGCAAGTGTAACGCCAGTCCATAAAGGAGGCAATCCGGCGGACATAAACAATTATAGACCAATATCAAATCTACCCATTCTATCAAAAATATTTGAAAAAATTATTTACAAACAGCTCTATTCCTACCTCGTAAAATTCGATATACTCAGGCCCTGCCAGTTTGGCTTTCGGTCCCAAAAGAGCACCAACGATGCAATCATTAGTCTCCTTGCCGTAATCTACTCAGCCCTTGACAAAAATGAGTTTACGATTGGTCTCTTCATTGACCTAAGAAAAGCCTTTGATACTGTTAATCACAACTACCTCTTACTTAAACTCCAGCACTATGGAATCCGAGGCCTTACCCTTGACTACATCCGATCCTATCTTAGTGACAGACACCAATATGTAACCATCAATGATACAACTTCTTCCACTCTACCAATTACCGTTGGAGTGCCACATGGCAGTATCTTAGGACCTCTTCTATTTCTTATATATATAAACGATCTGCCTAATGTCTCTAATATTCTCAACCCTATATTGTTTGCTTACGATACTACCCTTATCTATTCAGACCTCAACCCACATACACTAAATAATGTTGTGAATAATGAATTAAAAAAAGTCCACTTATGGATGTCAACGAACAAACTAACATTAAACATCGAAAAGACTTACTACATCTTATTTGGAAGCAAATCATCAAATGCAATTCAGCTACAGATAGACAACATTAACATCAGTAATAAAAATGATGGCAAGTTTCTTGGCCTATTCCTAGACAAGAGACTCAACTTCAGCACCCACATTCAACACATAACTAAGAAAGTCTCTAAGACAGTTGGTATACTCTCCAAAATCAGATATTATGTTCCTAACTCTGCTCTCCTCTCACTATATTATGCACTAATCAACCCCTATCTTAATTATGGTATCTGTGCATGGGGATCTACCACTGCAAACCACCTTAAGCCCATCATCACACAGCAAAAATCTGCTATCAGATTTATAACTAACTCTGCTTTCAGACAACACTCAGCTCCCTTGTTTAAATCCCTAAACTTGCTAAATATTAACTCCCTCCACACATTCTCTTGTGTCAACTACATTTACAAAACCCTGTTCTTCAATGTAAACCATGCTCTGAAACTCTCCCTGGACAGATGTAATAGGACCCATTATCACCACACCAGAAATAAATATCTCTTTGATATCCCCAGGGGTCAAACTTAATCTGTGTAAACACTCTATGCAAATTAAGGGACCTAGTCTATGGAACTCACTCCCTAGTGAATTGAAAAACTGTAAAACTTTTGCCTTATTTAAAAACAAAACCAAAAAGTACCTAACTTCATCTTCTTAGTTTCCTACACTGAGCTTTAAATTTGCTCTGTACCTAGTGTTACCCAATCTCCTAATTTTTATGTAATATCAAACAACCTTATCATTGTGTTCATTGCTGTCTTCTTTTATGTGCTAGCCATATGCTGTATTGTGACTACCAATTTTTGTCAACTACCGTTCAAGCTGTCATTGCAATCAATCTTATATTGTTTCTGCTGTATTGTGCCTACCAATTTGTTGTCAACTACCATTCAAGCTGTCATTGCAATCAATCTTAGCTACCTATGTGCTTTAATATACTGTATCTACAATTTTCTCTCATCTTTTTTTCATTCCATGTAACTGTTATCATTTTTTTGTCTATAAATTTTGCAAGTATTTACCTCCTTAAAATTTTCTTAGATTAAGGACCTGCCCGAAACGCTGTGCGTACTAGTGGCTTTACAAGACTGTAATTACCATATTATGTATCCTCACATTCCCAATGTACATTCTTGTATATGCATAAATAAATAAAATAAATAAATAAGTATGGGAGCCGCCATGCCGCGTCTGGCTTGCTGTGTTAGTCCTGGGGCCCTCAACCGTTCCTGGTATGGGAGCCACCATGCCCTGTCTGGCTTGCTGTGTTAGTCCTGGGGCCCTCAACCGTTCCTGGTATGGGAGCCACCATGCCCCGTCTGGCTTGCTGTGTTAGTCCTGGGGCCCTCAACCGTTCCTGGTATGGGAGCCACCATGCCCCGTCTGGCTTGCTGTGTTAATCCTGGGGCCCTCAACCGTTCCTGGTATGGGAGCCACCATGCCCCGTCTGGCTTGCTGTGTTAGTCCTGGGGCCCTCAACCGTTCCTGGTATGGGAGCCACCATGCCCCGTCTGGCTTGCTGTGTTAGTCCTGGGGCCCGCAACCGTTCCTGGTATGGGAGCCACAATGCCCCGTCTGGCTTGCTGTGTTAGTCCTGGGGCCCTCAACCGTTCCTGGTATGGGAGCCACCATGCCCCGTCTGGCTTGCTGTGTTAGTCCTGGGGCCCTCAACCGTTCCTGGTATGGGAGCCACCATGCCCCGTCTGGCTTGCTGTGTTAGTCCTGGGGCCCTCAACCGTTCCTGGTATGGGAGCCACCATGCCCCGTCTGGCTTGCTGTGTTAGTCCTGGGGCCCTCAACCGTTCCTGGTATGGGAGCCACCATGCCCCGTCTGGCTTGCTGTGTTAGTCCTGGGGCCCTCAACCGTTCCTGGTATGGGAGCCACCATGCCCCGTCTGGCTTGCTGTGTTAGTCCTGGGGCCCTCAACCGTTCCTGGTATGGGAGCCACCATGCCCCGTCTGGCTTGCTGTGTTAGTCCTGGGGCCCTCAACCGTTCCTGGTATGGGAGCCACCATGCCCCGTCTGGCTTGCTGTGTTAGTCCTGGGGCCCTCAACCGTTCCTGGTATGGGAGCCACCATGCCCCGTCTGGCTTGCTGTGTTAGTCCTGGGGCCCTCAACCGTTCCTGGTATGGGAGCCACCATGCCCCGTCTGGCTTGCTGTGTTAGTCCTGGGGCCCTCAACCGTTCCTGGTATGGGAGCCGCCATGCCCCGTCTGGCTTGCTGTGTTAGTCCTGGGGCCCTCAACCGTTCCTGGTATGGGAGCCGCCATGCCCCGTCTGGCTTGCTGTGTTAGTCCTGGGGCCCTCAACCGTTCCTGGTATGGGAGCCACCATGCCACGTCTGGCTTGCTGTGTTAGTCCTGGGGCCCTCAACCGTTCCTGGTATGGGAGCCACCATGCCCCGTCTGGCTTGCTGTGTTAGTCCTGGGGCCCTCAACCGTTCCTGGTATGGGAGCCACCATGCCCCGTCTGGCTTGCTGTGTTAGTCCTGGGGCCCTCAACCGTTCCTGGTATGGGAGCCACCATGCCCCGTCTGGCTTGCTGTGTTAGTCCTGGGGCCCTCAACCGTTCCTGGTATGGGAGCCACCATGCCCCGTCTGGCTTGCTGTGTTAGTCCTGGGGCCCTCAACCGTTCCTGGTATGGGAGCCACCATGCCCCGTCTGGCTTGCTGTGTTAGTCCTGGGGCCCTCAACCGTTCCTGGTATGGGAGCCACCATGCCCCGTCTGGCTTGCTGTGTTAGTCCTGGGGCCCTCAACCGTTCCTGGTATGGGAGCCACCATGCCCCGTCTGGCTTGCTGTGTTAGTCCTGGGGCCCTCAACCGTTCCTGGTATGGGAGCCACCATGCCCCGTCTGGCTTGCTGTGTTAGTCCTGGGGCCCTCAACCGTTCCTGGTATGGGAGCCACCATGCCCCGTCTGGCTTGCTGTGTTAGTCCTGGGGCCCTCAACCGTTCCTGGTATGGGAGCCACCATGCCCCGTCTGGCTTGCTGTGTTAGTCCTGGGGCCCTCAACCGTTCCTGGTATGGGAGCCACCATGCCCCGTCTGGCTTGCTGTGTTAGTCCTGGGGCCCTCAACCGTTCCTGGTATGGGAGCCACCATGCCCCGTCTGGCTTGCTGTGTTAGTCCTGGGGCCCTCAACCGTTCCTGGTATGGGAGCCACCATGCCCCGTCTGGCTTGCTGTGTTAGTCCTGGGGCCCTCAACCGTTCCTGGTATGGGAGCCACCATGCCCCGTCTGGCTTGCTGTGTTAGTCCTGGGGCCCTCAACCGTTCCTGGTATGGGAGCCACCATGCCCCGTCTGGCTTGCTGTGTTAGTCCTGGGGCCCTCAACCGTTCCTGGTATGGGAGCCGCCATGCCCCGTCTGGCTTGCTGTGTTAGTCCTGGGGCCCTCAACCGTTCCTGGTATGGGAGCCACCATGCCACGTCTGGCTTGCTGTGTTAGTCCTGGGGCCCTCAACCGTTCCTGGTATGGGAGCCACCATGCCCCGTCTGGCTTGCTGTGTTAGTCCTGGGGCCCTCAACCGTTCCTGGTATGGGAGCCACCATGCCCCGTCTGGCTTGCTGTGTTAGTCCTGGGGCCCTCAACCGTTCCTGGTATGGGAGCCACCATGCCCCGTCTGGCTTGCTGTGTTAGTCCTGGGGCCCTCAACCGTTCCTGGTATGGGAGCCACCATGCCC
Organism: Procambarus clarkii; assembly: GCF_040958095.1. Classification (NCBI taxonomy): domain Eukaryota; kingdom Metazoa; phylum Arthropoda; class Malacostraca; order Decapoda; family Cambaridae; genus Procambarus; species Procambarus clarkii. The sequence continues at coordinate 21,262,674 of NC_091220.1, forward strand.
CGTCTGGCTTGCTGTGTTAGTCCTGGGGCCCTCAACCGTTCCTGGTATGGGAGCCACCATGCCCCGTCTGGCTTGCTGTGTTAGTCCTGGGGCCCTCAACCGTTCCTGGTATGGGAGCCACCATGCCCCGTCTGGCTTGCTGTGTTAGTCCTGGGGCCCTCAACCGTTCCTGGTATGGGAGCCACCATGCCCCGTCTGGCTTGCTGTGTTAGTCCTGGGGCCCTCAACCGTTCCTGGTATGGGAGCCACCATGCCCCGTCTGGCTTGCTGTGTTAGTCCTGGGGCCCTCAACCGTTCCTGGTATGGGAGCCACCATGCCCCGTCTGGCTTGCTGTGTTAGTCCTGGGGCCCTCAACCGTTCCTGGTATGGGAGCCACCATGCCCCGTCTGGCTTGCTGTGTTAGTCCTGGGGCCCTCAACCGTTCCTGGTATGGGAGCCACCATGCCCCGTCTGGCTTGCTGTGTTAGTCCTGGGGCCCTCAACCGTTCCTGGTATGGGAGCCACCATGCCCCGTCTGGCTTGCTGTGTTAGTCCTGGGGCCCTCAACCGTTCCTGGTATGGGAGCCACCATGCCCCGTCTGGCTTGCTGTGTTAGTCCTGGGGCCCTCAACCGTTCCTGGTATGGGAGCCACCATGCCCCGTCTGGCTTGCTGTGTTAGTCCTGGGGCCCTCAACCGTTCCTGGTATGGGAGCCACCATGCCCCGTCTGGCTTGCTGTGTTAGTCCTGGGGCCCTCAACCGTTCCTGGTATGGGAGCCGCCATGCCTCGTCTGGCTTGCTGTGTTAGTCCTGGGGCCCTCAACCGTTCCTGGTATGGGAGCCACCATGCCACGTCTGGCTTGCTGTGTTAGTCCTGGGGCCCTCAACCGTTCCTGGTATGGGAGCCACCATGCTCCGTCTGGCTTGCTGTGTTAGTCCTGGGGCCCTCAACCGTTCCTGGTATGGGAGCCACCATGCCACGTCTGGCTTGCTGTGTTAGTCCTGGGGCCCTCAACCGTTCCTGGTATGGGAGCCACCATGCTCCGTCTGGCTTGCTGTGTTAGTCCTGGGGCCCTCAACCGTTCCTGGTATGGGAGCCACCATGCCACGTCTGGCTTGCTGTGTTAGTCCTGGGGCCCTCAACCGTTCCTGGTATGGGAGCCACCATGCTCCGTCTGGCTTGTTGTGTTAGTCCTGGGGCCCTCAACCGTTCCTGGTATGGGAGCCACCATGCCCCGTCTGGCTTGCTGTGTTAGTCCTGGGGCCCTCAACCGTTCCTGGTATGGGAGCCACCATGCCCCGTCTGGCTTGCTGTGTTAGTCCTGGGGCCCTCAACCGTTCCTGGTATGGGGGCCACCATGCCCCGTCTGGCTTGCTGTGTTAGTCCTGGGGCCCTCAACCGTTCCTGGTATGGGGGCCACCATGCCCCGTCTGGCTTGCTGTGTTAGTCCTGGGGCCCTCAACCGTTCCTGGTATGGGAGCCAATATAGTTCTGAGATGCTTTTTGTCGCTCTGTGTTGTACTTTCTCCACAGCAGATATGTTGTGAAGGTGAGGCCTCTATGCTTGATACAGCAGTCCAAATGTGGCCGCACCAGAGATGTTTACTTTATTTTCCTTGAAAATAAAGTTGACTTTCTTATTAGAGTTCACAATTGTTGTGCAACTTTCAATGACTGGTCCCCGTGCATGCAGTCCCCGTGGAGCAGTGGTGAAACACTAGTCCCCGTACTTCGCGAATAATTTAGGAGTGCCCTGGAGTGGCCTCTCCAGGGCGCAAAGCCAGGGTAGGTTGATACGGGGGAGAAGCTGTCACCCATGCAGCAGGTCCCCCCTCTCCACAGCACAGAACGTCTCAATTGTAAAGGCAAACGCCAATAAGACAGGTTCCAGCGCCGTCGCAGGAACTGTCAGAACGAGGTTGAAGGCAACAAGGAACTGCCCCCAGGGGGCTCCAGCTCCGGAGTTAACCTCGAAGTTGGTACAAGAAGGCACAGGGACTCCAACCCCAGAGTCTTTTTTGTTGTTGTTACTCTTTTTTGTGGGGGGAAAGGAGGAAAATTAGGGAAATAAAGGAGGAAACTTAGGAAAAATGGGGGAACCACTGACAAGCTGCCGGCTTCCCGTCTCCGTCGTGACCGCTAGACACAAGGTTACTTTAGGCATTAGGACACTATAGGAATTATCATCATCAGGAAAAGATCTCAGATAATTATCACACTTCGATATCTAAGTAATTCCGTCTTATTACAAATTTGTTTAGTACGTTTCTCGAGCCTCCGTGGCACAATTGGTTAGCGCGTTCGGCTGTTAACCGAAAGGTTGGTGGTTCGAGCCCAGCCGGGGGCGATTATTTAGGCCAATTCTAGGGGTTGACCTCAGACAAGACCGACATAACACACTTGACAGCGATGTCACACTTGGCCCCGTGATCCAGCCCGTCCTCCTCAAGTCTCCCAACGTCAACAAACTCTCGCGCGTAAGTGACCTTATCCTAACACAACAGAGAACGGCACAGTATGTCAACGTCGCGACCCATCCTCCTGTTTACACAGTAGTTGTTGTATATGCTCCATAGTACAAACGTTGACGTACTAAGTCATTACATAATAGTACTTACTGATCACTTTATAGTCTGAAGTCTTAATTATAGTCTTAATTATAGACTCTTTATAGTCGGAAGTGAAGTATATAGTACTAATTACTTTATAGTCTGGAAAAAATAAAGCTAAAAAAACATATATTCCTACGTCTAGTATAGCACACATATGTACGATATTAGGCCTCAGATTGCGTGTATTAGGCCTAGGAAGGTTCAGTTAGTTAAGGTTGTCTTTGCAACATAAATATAAAATCTTTTTCCGGTTTGTCTAAATTCAATAGTTCAGATTTCTACTTTGTAATTGCGTGGTACGTCGATATATTTACTTTGGTCCTCACCGTTACTATAAGTACTACCAACACAAGAGGATGGGCTGCAATTTCACGAGCCGCTACCATTTTTTAGTACGACAATTGTTGGTCTCGGGAAGAGTATTCGTCAAAAGGCGCCGTTCTATTTTAAGAACGGGTTGAACATCTACATACCGAGTTTTGGCGGCATAACACAACAATTTAGAAAATAATATATAATTATAAACAGCCTCCCAGTCCTTTGGAGCTCATCAACTGTTTAATATGTGTAAAGTCGCCAAAGATTGAGATAACATGTTCGTAAGTACTTGCGTAACTGACTGATGAATCTCGGTCCAGACACTAAATATAATTCTTATGCTTGGAATGTTTACATGCAAGAAGAGTTGCTATAGACCTCAACAAACACGACAGATCAGCCTCCAGGGCTGAGTGGATCCCATACTTATCCTGTAGACCCCATGTATACCTATCCTGTGAGCGTTAGTGCCTCCAATACTTGTCCTGTTCATGAGTGGTAGTGAACCCATACCCATCGTGTGCAGCAGTGTTCACATACCCATGCTATCATGTATGTCATACGCAGCTGGCTGTGCACAGTTGCCATGATGTGCGCATCCCATGCGCAAGATCAGTACGTACTGGTGCGTTACTGCGCAGAAACACTGATACTTTTATTTCTGAAGAAAATATTACCAATTATAACATTATAAAAGATGTATAAAATGTATTATCCAAATAATATGAGCAGCAGAGTGGCGCAGTGGAAGCGTGCTGGGCCCATAACCCAGAGGTCCGTAGATCGTAACTACGCTCTGCTACGATATTGTTTTAGTGTATTAATAATGTTTCTTCATTACAAATGTAGGTACATAGCAGTGTCTTGCTACCCCCTTCAATATTAGTAATTACAAATTACAGGTTGAGCTAGCTATATGTTAAAAAGTAAAGGCACAATAACGAATGTGGGAGATTTGTACCTGAATTTACCTGTCTCTAGTGTCCTCGACGGATAGTGGAAGCCATCGGCTTGTCAAAGATCCCCCCCCTCCTCCATGGTTCATGAGGATTCTTTCTATTTGGATTTTGAACTGAGGTAATATCTTGGTATTTAACGACTTCGCCAGTTAGACAATTCCATGGGATAACCCTAGTTTATAGTTTAGTTCATTTAATATGCACCCCATACCCGTCCTGTGGGCGGTAGTGGGAAGAGTTACAGAGGCACATAATGGGCTCAGGGACTAAACCCCACAATTCATTTACCTGAGCAAGTTAATCTTGCTGAGAGAGTTACAAAATTCAATGCACATCATCACATCAACAATGGGCTCGAGACCGCCCACAAGTACAGTTTCTAAATTAAGCAACTGACATGTGGAGAGCCCTACAGCGAGAAACATTTGTACGCTAACCAACTGTGTTACGGAGGCTACGCTCTCTAAAACCTTACAAATATTTCCTCCTGCTTCTTACCGCTCCCTCCCGCCATCGAAAGCCCTAATATCACTTCCTCCTGCTTCCTCCCGCTCTCTGTAGTTCTACTAACACTTCCTACCACTCTCTGAACCCATAAAAATACTTCCTCCAACTCGTTCTCGCTCTCTGAAACCCTATTAATACTACCTTCTGCTACCTCCCACTTCCTCCTGCTCTCTGAAGCCTATAATAACACCACCTCCTGTTTCCTCATGAAGCATTTCTACGGGCACACCATAGCCCGTGTTGCTTGGAACTTTTTGTTCCAGGTAGCGAATCTTTAACAACAACAACAACATGAAGCACATATCCTACAAATACTTTCTACTGCTTCCTACCACTAGCTCCCGCTCTTTGAAGCCTTACAATTTTTTTCTCCTGCTTCCTGCCACTCGCTCCCGCTCTCTGAAGCCTTAAAAACACTTCCTCCCGCTTTCTGAAGCCCTAAAATCCCTTTCTCCTGCTTTTTCCTGCTCGCTCCTGTTCTCTGAAGCCTTAAAAATACTTGTTCCCGCGCTCTGAAGCCTTAAAAATACTTCCTACTGCTTCCTCCCACTCTCTGAAGCCCTAATAACACTTCCTCTTGCTTCCTATAACAAATGTTCCAGAGATTTGTAAATATTTAATTCAAAATGATCTGCTACCAGAAATTTTGGCCAAATATCCCCAGTTTGCTAATTGTAGGTAGTACCTAAGTGAATGTAAGCTATCCACTGCTGCCCACTGGTGGGGGGGGGGGCGATGTGCAGGAGAAACATATCAATTGTGACACTAGTTCTCCACATATGTCAGTTGCTTAATTTAGAAACTGTACTTGTTGCCAATCGCGAATACATTTATGATGTGACAACTTATACTGAATTTTGTAACTAGCTTATCAAGACTGAAACTTGCTTAGCTAAGTGAAATGTGGGAAACCCTGAGCCCATTATGTGCCTCTGTAACCCCTTCCACTACCGCCCACAAGATGGGTATGGAGTGCATAATAAATGAACTAAACTAAACTAAACCTCTCATGTTATCGTGACGTCACACACCCCGTACACACATAAAACAGGATTTTCTCTATTTTCGTTATTAAACCTTGTTTAATTTATATAATTACTCAAGCAATGTGTTTTGATCATATTATATCACTGAAGAAAAACTGTGCATCTTCGGTAGCAATTAACCGGATTTGGTCCATATAATAACAGGTCACTATACTTCAGGTTTCCGTAGTGTAGTGGTTATCACGTGCGCCTCACACGCGCAAGGTCCCCGGTTCGATCCCGGGCGGAAACATTTGACTTTTTAAATGTTTGTTTTCATAACCCATTGAAATAAACTCAAAGTGTCCAACCACTTGGGTCTGACGGTAGAGTGACGGTCTCGCTTCTTGCAGGTCGGCGTACAATCTCCGACCGTCCAAGTGGTTGGGTACCATTCCTTCCCTCCGTCCCATCCCAAATCCTTATCCTGACCCCTTCCCTGTGCTATATAGTTGTAATGGCTTGGCGCTTTCCCCCTGATAGTTCCCTTCCCTTCCCTTCAAAGACCTAAAATTAATAACAAAGTATATTGACAATATTTATTAAATCATAAAACTTATACCATTTTGTAATTTGCTAATATTACATTATAGTAATTATTAATATTGAGAGTCATATAACTATGTATTGTGGAGCAGAGTGGCGCAGTGGAAGCGTGCTGGGCCCATAATCCAACTAGAGGTCCGTAGATCGAAACTACGCTCTGCTACAGTCTAATTTTTTCCTACCATAAAAAAACAAAATGAAATGTTTTTATATTTAATGAATACAATCCAACCTCCTGTACATTTTGTAACTATGTAGAACATCGTACATATAAATTAAATATTGACGTAAGAGACAATTACATAAAAAATAAACTCAGTAGCACTAGAAATATGTTCAAACCGCATACCTCTAAGAAAAAAGAGGAAGAGATGCAGATTGGAACGGGAACGTCGTTCCCTATATAGGCGAAGAAAATGAATCGCGGAACAACTTGAGAGTCGCACCCTATCTCAAGAACGGCGAAGAAGGTTAGGTAGAGAAATAGAAACAATTGAACGGAAGCTACAAGAATCATACAGAACCCAGGAGAGGCAAAGAGAGCAAAAGGCCATCAGTGAAATAGAAAGAAATCCGAAATATTTTTTCTCCTATGCAAAATCAAGATCAAAAACCACATCTAGTATCGGGCCCCTGCGAAAGGGAGATGGAACTTTCACCGATGACAACAAAGAAATGAGCGAGCTACTGAGGACGCAGTACGACTCTGTTTTCAGCGAGCCATTAAACACACTAAAGATTGATAACCCAAATGAATTTTTCATGGATACGATACCAACATCAAATCATATATCAGACGTCACCCAATCCCCACTGAATTTTGAAGAAGCCATAAACAGTATGCCTATGCACTCTGCACCAGGCCCGGATTCTTGGAACTCCATATTCATAAAGAACTGTAAAAAAACACTATCGCAGGCCCTCCCCATTCTGTGGAGACAAAGCCTAGATACTGGCGTTATTCCTGATATACTAAAAACAGCAGAGATAGCACCACTTCATAAAGGAGGAAATAAGGCAGAGGAAAAAAATTACAGACCGATAGCGCTAACATCGCACATCATAAAAATTTTTGAGAGAGTGCTAAGAAGTAAAATCACAAAATACATGGAATCACAGCAACTCCCGGACAACATGGTTTCAGAACAGGGCGCTCTTGCCTGTCGCAGTTGCTGGACCACTATGATATGGCATTAGATGCTATGGAAGACAAACATAACGCGGATGTAATTTACACAGATTTCGCAAAAGCTTTTGATAAATGTGATCATGGTGTTATTGCACATAAAATGCGTTCAAAAGGAATTACCGGAAAAATAGGCAGATGGATCTACAATTTCCTGACCAACAGAACCCAATGTGTAATAGTCAACAAAATAAAATCCAGCCCATCAACCGTGAAGAGCTCAGTCCCCCAGGGTACTGTGCTTGCTCCAGTACTTTTTCTCATCCTCATTTCGGACATAGACAAGAACACAACCTATAGCACTGTATCATCCTTTGCAGATGACACTAGGATCTTCATGAGAGTAGGCAACATAGAGGACACGGCGAACCTCCAGTCAGATGTAGATCAGGTCTTTCTATGGGCTACAGAAAATAATATGGTGTTTAACGAAGATAAGTTCCAGCTCATGCGCTATGGAAAAAATGAAAATATAAAAACGGAAACCACGTACAAAACTCAGGCAAATCATAACATAGAACGAAAAGGCAATGTAAAGGATCTGGGTGTACTCATGTCGGAAGACCTTACCTTTAAAGAACACAATAAAGTAGCCGTCACAACTGCAAGAAAAATGACAGGTTGGATAACAAGAACTTTTCACACTAGAGATGCTATACCGATGATGATACTTTTCAAAACGCTTGTGCTCTCTAGAGTGGAGTACTGCTGCACAATGACAGCACCTTTCAAAGCTGGAGAAATTACTGACCTGGAGAGCGTGCAGAGATCCTTTACTGCTAGAATCCACTCAGTAAAACATCTAAACTATTGGGACCGACTAAAGAGCCTAAAACTGTACTCCCTTGAGCGCAGGCGGGAGAGGTACATAATAATTTACACGTGGAAAATATTAGAGGGGCTGGTCCCAAACCTGCACACAGAAATAACATCACATGAGACCAGAAGACATGGCAGGATGTGCAGAATACCCCCGTTGAAAAACAGAGGTGCAACTGGTACTCTGAGAGAGAACTCTCAACATCAGAGGTCCGAGACTGTTCAACACGCTTCCACTACACATAAGGGGCATAACTGGCCGACCCCTCACAGTGTTCAAAAGAGAACTGGATAAGCACCTCCAAAGGATACCTGATCAACCAGGCTGTGACTCGTACGTCAGGCTGCGAGCAGCCGCGTCCAACAGCCTGGTTGATCAGTCCGGCAACCAGGAGGCCTGGTCGACGACCGGGCCGCGGGGACGCTAAGCCCCGGAAGCACCTCAAGGTAACCTCAAGGTAAGGTACATAGTAGAATTTGGTACTATTCACCTTATAGTCGGGAAAAAATACAGCTAAAACCAAACATATATATTTCTAGGCCTAGTATAACATGTATATTTACTGTATTTGGCCTCAGTTAGCATGTATTAGACCTTGGATGGTAAGTTAAGTTTTATGAGAAACAAATACAAAGGTTCGGGCCAACCTTGCCCGAAACGCTTTGCGTATTAGTGGCTTTAGACATTGTATGTACAAGCTCTATCTATAAATCCAACAACATGTTTGTATCTGACCTTGTATGTATGTACTTTACCTGAATAAACATTTGATTTGACAAAACTTTCGCCGGTTTATACAAATTCACTAATCCCAAATTCTACTGTCCAATTGTCCATTACATCAATATATGCACGATGGAGGATGGATGTGTTGCTTATAGGCACTGCTATTAATATATCATAAGCTTCTACAGAGATTACACACAGAAACCACAATAGCGTGATGCATCAAATGAACAAATCCACAAGGGCCGTGACAAGGGTTCAAACCTACGTCTGAGAGGATCACAGACGCTGCCTTAATCGACTGAGTTACGACATGGTAAAAGAATTGCAACCACAAGTTCTTCTGACCTTACTTGGATCCTGCAGCCTCTCCGAGACACAAACCAGGATTTTACACAATTCCCCCCATGCACCCGAGCTCTGTCAATAAGCCGTTCTACCTCTTCGCCCTTCATTTTCTAGGATCCTCTCGGACGTAGGTTTGAACCCTCGTCACGACCCTTGTGGATTTCTCCTACATAGAAGTTAATACTGCACGGTTGTCTTAGGTTTGTTATTAATATAAATGCCGATATTTCTTAAAGTATTTCAATTCGGCCGACACCGACTAGGCTATGACGCTCCCCTACCCAACATGACACATCTTGGAAAGCTGGGCGAGGCTTGTCCCACCAAGTGTCTGGTCACCAACCTCGGATAAACATTTTATTTTATAGATATAGGTTATATAAATATATAGGGGGTACCATCTTTGGTTGTGTTTGTAGGACCCTCGACCTCGAAGAAGACGACATGCAGCATCCGGGGGAAGCCTTGTGGGGCACCCGCGTACACTTACATATTGTCTTTTCATTCCACCCCTATATTTTTTATTTTGTCATTTTATTTTATTTAAAATTTCATTACACAAAAAGGGTTGCTACATTGGTTACATTCAAAGTACAAGACTTCTTATTACAGGTTGTAGAGTTCCTCCAATATATAGTTTTGTGTTAACTAATACTATTACATATATATTGTTACCTATATCTTCTAGTCGTAGTAGTAGCAGACATTCATCAGTCTCAGGAGACTATGGAGTTGTGCTCTGGTTGTCGGTCTGGAGTGGCCACTCCAGGGCACAAAGCCAGGGTAGGTTGATACGGGGGAGAAGCTGTCAACCATGCAGCAGGTCCCCCCTCTCCACGGCGCCGAAAGTCTCCAATGGGAGGGCAAACACCAATACGATTGGTTCCAGCGCCGTCGCAGGAACTGTGAGCTCCGGAGGTGACCTGGAAGTTGGCGAAAGGACTGATAACCCGGAGACCGCCGTGGTCGGGGCCGGAGAAGAACCACCTCAGCAAGTGCAAGAACGACCCCAGCCTCCTGAAGCAGAGCCTGGGGCTGCTAGAGCCCAAGGAGGAGGACTTCAGAGTCCCGCACCTACGGGTTCCAGGCGTAGTTCAATAACTAACTGATAAACATAACTTTAATACTGATTCATTAACTAAGTTCAATAACTAATTGATAAACCTTAAAGAACTGGTGAGAACAACTGTGTACACTTCAGTTTGCTGAAATTTATTAGAGCTGTGCTGCTTATAAAATACGTTTGTGTTCGATCCCCGATGGTCCCAGTGATTGGGCACCGTTACTCCACTCCGACCTCTCGCTTCTTGCAAGGTCCGCGTTCGATCCCCGATGGTCCAAGTGGTAGCTTCCCATTCCTTCACTTCGTCCTTATATATCCCAGATGATCTTAATATCCCTTCCAAGTGGTATATAATCATACTGGCCTAGTACTTTCACCTCATAATTACCTTACCTTACCTCGCTTCCTCAGAGACTTTTCCTTCCTGATTTTGTCTTCTCACGCCTCAGTTGTCAGTTGATGATGTATGATGAAGTGGATGAATGTATGACTGTTGAGTTCTTCATTAAGCAGGAAGAGTCGTGGCCAGACTGGGAGGTCGGACTCGGTGTTCACGCGGTCACCAGTTCCAACTCTCAGTGGCTGAAACTGTTTTTCATCTCTTTAATCCCATTTAATATAAATTCATCTTTTTATAGATCTATTCCAGCACATTTTACATATCTATTTATCACATTTACATTAGTTCTTTAATAATCATGTATTTATTAATCCTTTCACATTTTTAGATACTTAATCACTTATATTTATACACTTAATCATCTTTAATAACTATTCATTTGAATATAATTATTTTTCCCCCGTTTCATTTGTTTATATAATGGTTTTATTTATCTATTTATAACTTCGTTACTTTTCCATCACCTTTTATATAACTTTTCAATCTAATACAATTTATAATTTACATATTAGCAATGAACAATTTATATGGTGCAAGAATACAACGTTTAACGCTTGATGGGAAAACGAGTTGAGTGTTGCATCACATTGCTAACGTCTTATGAGTGTTGCAACACAGCAATAACATGTTGTGAGTGATGCAGCGATGCAACACAGGAATAACGTGTTGTGAGTGTTACAACACATAAATGACATTTTGTGAGTACTGCAACACAGAACTGACGTTCTGGAAGTGTTGCACGCATAAATTATATATTGGGAATGTTGTGTTACATCATTGCAACACAAGATTAGCGTGTTGTGAGAGTTGCACCGCACAAATAACCCGTTGTGCGTGTTGCAATTCAGGAGTGGCATGTGAGTGTTGCACCACAGAACAGAAGTGTTGTGAATAATGCAACGCAAAAATGAAATATTATGAACGCTGCAACACAGTAATAATGTGTTGTGAGTGTTGCAACGTTGTTATACAAGAATAACGTATCGTGAATGTTGCAGCGGACAGGAATAACGTGTTTTGAATGTTACGTGCAACGGATAGGAATGTTGCGTGCAATAATGTGTTGCGAGTGTTGCGACACATAAATAATGGGGTTTGAATGATGCAAAACAGGGATATTATGCGGTGAGTGTTGCACCATTGCAACGCAGAAATATTTCTGTGTTGCAATAATAACAACTCACTCCTGTATTGCAACGTTCACAACACGCTATTCCGTTGTTGTTGTGAAGCTCACAACATATGTGAATGTCTCAATATATGTTGTTTGTGTGCAAGTAGATTATCGTTCATAGCTCCGTTCTCATTATAGATTCCTTTTCTCAAGCATCAATAGAGAAATATAATCACTAATATAATGACTCCCGTGAGATTGTGTTAGAAATATACCAATATTTCCTCTGTACACAAAAGGAATATACAAGTCTTTACCATAAATATTACCTTAATGCCTCAACTATTGACAGAATATTACCATAATTACCGTAGCTATTATTATAAATTGTTTGAAGTCTTCAATATAGAAAAATAACTTGAGGGACTTTTTTGTTAAAAGTTTAGGGCAAGAATTGGAATCTTATGAGTTTGAACACACTATGACGTCAAGTTCCATCGATCTGTTGCTTCTTTCTTTATGCACTTGCGGCGAACTAGAAGTAAAATAAAAATTAAACCCATAAACGCCAAATACACTGTACTTTATTTCTTCTAATCATACAGATAAAATTCCTGCTATGTGATCATTACTAGAAAATTAAATTGAAGAGTAAAAAATCAGCTATAGTTTTCGATAATATTTAACACTGATAACTAGGGTGAGTACATCTCGGTGAGCACACCTAGATGAGTACATCTAGGTGAGCACATCTAGGTGAGCACATCTAAGTGAGCACATCTAGGTGAGCACATCTAGGTGAGCACATCTAGGTGAGTACATCTAGGTGAGCACATCTAAGTGAGCACATCTAGGTGAGCACATCTAGGTGAGCACATCTAGGTGAGCACATCCAGGTGAGCACATCTAGGTGAGCACATCTAGGTAAGCACATCTAGGTGAGCACATCCAGGTGAGCACATCTAGGTGAGCACATCTAGGTAAGCACATCTAGGTGAGCACATCAATGCCATTAAACAACCTGTCCCGAATTTTTATATTTATTAAGTACTAAGTGTATACCTTGATATACCTTATAGAATTCCAGAGAACAACTGTGTACAGTTTCCTTCGATTAAATATATTCAGATCCTTGATGTTTATAAAATATGTTTTTGTTTGATTCCCGAAGTGGAAGTAGTTGGGCAGCGTTCCTTCACTCCGTCCTCACATCCCAGCTCATCTCAGTGATCCTTCCAAGTGATATAAGAACACTGTTTCCCAAAAACGGTGGGTTTTCTGAGTGGAAGAAAACGTATGTCTGGAAGCTGACTTTAACCGCCCCAAGCTGCGCGCGCATTGACCCGAGGTTATATAAACCGGGACGGAGACGGCGTGTGCCCCTTTCCCAAGCCAGCAGCTGCTCTTACATAACGCCCACCCTCCTCCCGGGATTCTCTGCATCCCCTGTTTTAATTTTGAAAGGGACGGCCCACAGATGTGCTCAAGGGGCACTTGCTCTAGCATGCTAAGCATTTGCTGTATCTTTGGGGGTGCTTCGCCGGAACCCCCAAAGTGATAAGCCTGCAGATAGCTAAGAAATATTCCCATGAATTGTAATTAGTCTAATTAATGCAACTTTCATTTACTACCTATTGATGTAGTTATTAATTGTAATTGATCTCTACTTTATCATTAAGGATTATTCATTATAATTATTCCTTAATACTTTATTGTTATGCACTAGTCAATAATTATTTATCATTCATCCTAATTAGCTATTTGATTCATTAAAAATAATTGCTTATCATTATACTATTTGTTATTATTATTTATTATATAATAATAATTTTATTTATTATTTATTAATTTATATAATAAATTAATTTATTATATATTAATTTATTATATAAATATATTATGTATTAATTTATTATTTACCATTATAAAATAAACAAGTCCCCAATCTGAGCACGTTTTCTTCCAACCTCAGAAAATAAGCATACTGGCCTAGCGCTTTCACCTCATAATTACCTTGCCTTACCTTACATATTTTTCTTATAGTTTTTCCTCGTGGATTTTTGCTTCTCAGGCCTCAACTGTCAACTGATGATGTATGATGAAGTGAATGAACATATGAGTGTTAAGTTCTTCATTAGGCAGGAAGCGTCGTGGCCAGACTGGGAGGTCGGACCCGGTGTTCACGCGGTCACCAGTTGGACCCGGTGTTCACGCGGTCACCAGTTGGACCCGGTGTTCACGCGGTCACCAGTTGGACCCGGTGTTCACGTGGTCACCAGTTGGACCCGGTGTTCACGTGGTCACCAGTTGGACCCGGTGTTCACGCGGTCACCAGTTCCAACTCTATATATGACATGTTAGCTTCCGTTTTTCCATATATTACGCAGATAAAACTTTAGTTTTAATCTAAAACTGTTTTTCATCTTTTTAATCAAATTTGAAAATTTAATCACGTTTTATTTACGAATTATAGTAACTTTTATATATATTATAAAATCTGTTATTATTATAGCATTACGAAACAGTTAAAACTTGGGGTGAGTGTTGCAACACAGCAACAACGTGTTGTGAGTGTTGCAACACAGCAACAACGTAGTGTGAGTGTTGCAACACAGCAACAACGTAGTGTGAGTGTTGCAACACACCAACAACGTGTTGTGAGTGTTGCAACACAGCAACAACGTAGTGTGAGTGTTGCAACACAGTAACAACGTGTTGTGAGTGTTGCAACACAGTAACAACGTGTTGTGAGTGTTGCAACACAGCAACAACGTGTTGTGAGTGTTGCAACACAGCAACAACGTGTTGTGAGTGTTGCAACACAGCAACAACGTAGTGTGAGTGTTGCAACAACGTAGTGTGAGTGTTGCAACACAGCAACAACGTAGTGCGAGTGTTGCAACACAGCAACAACGTGTTGTGAGTGTTGCAACACAGCAACAACGTGTTGTGAGTGTTGCAACACAGCAACAACGTAGTGTGAGTGTTGCAACACAGCAACAACGTAGTGTGAGTGTTGCAACACGGCAACAACGTAGTGTGAGTGTTGCAACACAGCAACAACGTAGTGTGAGTGTTGCAACACAGCAACAACGTGTTGTGAGTGTTGCAACACAGCAACAACGTGTTGTGAGTGTTGCAACACAGTAACAACGTGTTGTGAGTGTTGCAACACAGTAACAACGTGTTGTGAGTGTTGTAACACAGCAACAACGTGTTGTGAGTGTTGCAACACAGCAACAACGTAGTGTGAGTGTTGCAACACAGCACCTACGTGTTGTGAGTGTTGCAACACAGCAACAACGTAGTGTGAGTGTTGCAACACCGCAACAACGTAGTGTGAGTGTTGCAACACAGCAACAACGTAGTGTGTGTTGCAACACAGCAACAACGTAGTGTGAGTGTTGCAACACACCAACAACGTAGTGTGAGTGTTGCAACACAGCAACAACGTAGTGTGAGTGTTGCAACACAGCAACAACGTGTTGTGAGTGTTGCAACACAGCAACAACGTAGTGTGAGTGTTGCAACACAGCAACAACGTGTTGTGAGTGTTGCAACACAGCAACAACGTAGTGTGAGTGTTGCAACACAGCAACAACGTAGTGTGAGTGTTGCAACACAGCAACAACGTAGTGTGAGTGTTGCAACACAGCAACAACGTAGTGTGAGTGTTGCAACACAGTAACAACGTAGTGTGAGTGTTGCAACACAGTAACAACGTGTTGTGAGTGTTGCAACACAGTAACAACGTAGTGTGTTGCAACCATGGGAGAGTGTGCCTGTAAGATACATAGTGGTGATGTATCATGGGAGAGAAAGCCTGTAAGACGCATAGACATACACCCCAAAATGTTACGCATGCTTCTAGCTGTACAAGAATGTAAGAACCCTTGTATACAAAAATTAAAAAAAATAAAGTAATATACAGTATAATAATATATTACTGTAGTATATCATAATTAAGTAAAATATCATAATTCCTATTGTTTAGCTATCTACGTTTTCTCAACCATTACAGGGGTTACTGTGTGCGGGTGTTTAACATTAGGGGGGGGGGGCAGGGTGCATACAGGCTTCACATACAGCTGTAATTAGGTCAGTTCCAGTCTCATCTGCCCTGCACCTCGCAGTGTTCTACAATGTTAAAGATTTTTCTTTTAAACCATTTCATATATTATTGGGCCCAGAGACATCATTCATAACTTTTGTTACTCTTCTGCATAAACTTTTTTGTTCTAATTTCTCCTGAAAAATCATAAAACTTTTTCCTTGAAAGATTATCGGCAACTTTTGATCTCACAATATTATCTTTCTCTTTCTTAATCCTCTTTCTTGATGATATTGAGCCCTGGTGCCACACCTGAGCTGGGGCCACCAACCATCTCTGGGGCCCCCTGCATCTTTCTGTAGATCATGCCAAAAGGTTTAGGGCCTGCTGCCTATTTCCGTAGGTTATGTCAAATGGTCTGGAGCACCCTGCAACTTTCCATAGGGTTTTCCAAAAGATCTGGGACACCCTGCATCTTTCCATAGGGTTTTCCAAAAGATCTGGAGCACCATGCATCTTTCTGTAGGTTATGCCAAAAGGTAGATCTATTTTGAAATTCCCTAACATGATTATTCCAACCAGGCATACTACTTCTTTTATTGGTTATAAGATAAATACTCTCTTCCCCTGCACTATCTAGCACTGAAACGACTGATGTGAAAAAGTCCTTGAGATTGTTCTGATGCAAATTGCACTGGATAATATTGCAAGCAATTGCATCACTTGTGATTTGAGTATTGGTTAAGCAGGCATTTAAACTTATCCAGGTCAGCAAGAGTGGCCTTCCTACGTTTAGGTGTGTTCTAGGGAGGTTTATGTTTTCTTTGGCAGCAGCAACTTGTGAGTGAGGTATATTGGAGGTGGCCATGGCAGGATGATACCAGGACAGGTTGTCATCACTGACAGCCTTATACTTAAAGGTGTGACCAGTTACATCATCAATAAGAAAATGATCAATATGAGACCTTCCATTCCTATCTCATGACATAAAGCTATAGTAATAGTAAATTAATCATTAATAGCAGGATTATGTCAATTTTCAGCATTCATGAATGCATTAAACAAATTTAAGTATACATCTTAGCGGGTAAAATCAGTGTTAAAAATCACCTACCACCCCATGAGTTCAGCATTATGATACAAATTAGTCAATTGATATATTTCTGATCATATATTTCCATACTCATCTGCACAGTTGATATTGCTTGTGGAAACCATGCATATACACACACACATAATCAAATACTGCTGAGCACCTTACAGGCCCCTGACAACTGAGTGGACAGCACATCGGATTCGTAGTCCTGAGGTTCCTGGTTCGATCCTTGATGGAGACGAAAACAAATGGGCAGTTTCTTTCATCCTGATGAGTCTGTTCACCTAGCAGTAAATATGTACCTGAGAGATAGACAGCTGCTACAGGCTGCTTCCTTGGGATTGTGTAACAAAAAAGCGGCCTGGTCGAGGACCGGGCCGTGGGGGACGATAAGCCCCGAAATCATTTCCAGATAACTATAGGACACAAGTAGAGCAGGAGTGAGCCCTGATACAATATTGACAACCTCAACTTTACATTGCATATTGTTATGTCCAGGATAGCAGCAGCACCATAGGGTCTTCCAGGACCTGACCAGTCAATAGACATGTCAATACTGGCAGTGGAAAAAGAACTATCAATAAATTTGAAGTGGTTTTGATATTCATAAGATGTAAGCCAGTGTTCTTGCAAGACAAGAATATTTTGCACATACCAAAATGCTTTTAACGTTCATATATTCAGGGTTTGTTATTTCTCTAATTACCTTAATAACCGGGAATTATAACTTTACAAATACTGAAGCATTGTCATGGGGGTAAATAAACCATATTACGTGAAGATCATTTATGTGCTAATTAAAACAACACTTATAGTAAGAGGACAGTAAATTGGAATGTTGAGACAATTGTCAAGTAATAATAATATAATAATTAACAGGTTTTAAGAGCCATCTATTGCACATTATTCTATCTATAAATAATCTGAACTAATAATAGAGCCTAAATAAATAATAATTAAACATCATTCACATCCATCAAGACAAGAAATTAAACGACCAATCAAAACCATATAGGTTACTCCTACATCTCATAATACAGGCCAATAATGATCATAAATATACTTATCAATTAAACAATATTCAAACTAAGGACTTTACATCAAATTTTTTAAATCACTAATTTAAAGCAAACATCCTTTTATATTAATAAATTGTCAGATTAAGGCATCTGTAAACAAATGAAATAAATATTAGTAATTAAGCCTTCGGTGAAATACTCCGCATTATAATACAAATTCTGGAGTCACTCATATATATGCAAAGTTTTGGTTTATAAAATACCAGATATAAGATAATACAAATACCAGAATCAGGCTAATATTATTGCCAGATTCATATACAGTACTGTATATATATATATATATATATATATATATATATATATATATATATATATATATATATATATATATATATTGTGACGATAATCTCCTTCAAGAGATTGAGCCTGCTCTTCCCTCCAAAAATACGTCGCTACAAATATATAAAACTACTATGGAAGAAATGTCCAACAACGACAACAACACCAGCAAGGTTTGCCAGAGAGCAAAACCTATGCAGCCAGGAACACCTGCTCCACCTCAAACCGCCAAACTACCTGTCTTGTCGCCGGCTCCTCGCTGACTGGCTGCGAGTCTAGCTGCAACTGCACCCCACCCACCCATAAAAGAGGAAAGAATAATGAAAGAAATAATCCGTAAAGGAGTAAAAAGCACTACTCCTAACCAAAACATAAACCTGATAATATTCTACAAAACCAAGAAGACTTCCGAACTCCTTATCAAAAACAGCCCGAAGCCGACGGAGAACCCTCTACAGCAGTCAAGCGTTGTATACATGTACACTTGCCCCCACGAAGGATGTAACCTTCAATGTAAGTACATAGGTATGACGTCGACCAAGCTGACGAGGCGTTTGACATGCCATCTTCAATCTGGTGCCCCTAGGAATCACATGAGACAAGCCCATGACATTACTCTAACAAGAGAAATGTTGAACAAGAATACTTGCATAATAGACAAAACCCAAGATTCAAGAAGATTACAAATTCTTGAGGCAATTCACATAAGAATAGAGCGACCTACCATGAACACCCAAATCACGGAACTATTTACTCTACCCACCATGAGAGTAAGGACAAGACAAGAACATATCGATGCCAACACAGAAGACAATGTCCAACATAACAGGCCAATTACACTGGATTAATCTTTGTGTTTAGATAGGAGATGCCTCGTATGGGCCAATAAGCCTTCTGCAGCCCCTATGTTTATCCCTTATGTATCCCCCCATGTTTTTCACCTTCATTGTATTATCACCTGACCTAATGCGGGTATAAAATCAACTAGTATTGTAAGATCTGTTCACTTGAGAATGAACCATGGAGGTTCGAAACGTCGTGCAAATTATACAAATAAGTGTAATACACTCTATAGTAAATCACTTCTTTTCTTCACCTTAAAAGTACGAAAATGAGTTTTGGAGAACTCCTATTCCAATTAAGCCCTGATGCTAAGAAAATAGTTAGAGGGATAGAAGCCCTAAACCAGAAAATAATAAATACAGAATATGCGGTCATATTCAATGAAACATATATATATATATTTATATATATATATATATATATATATATATATATATATATATATATATATATATATATATATATATATATATATATATATATATATATGCAGAAAATCCACAGAGAAATATGAAATGAGGTGAACGTTTCGGCTTTGTTAAAGCCTTTGTCAACACCAGACTGACTAAGGAGAAGGGAGAAGGGGGAGGATATATAGGCCGACACCTGACCAACCCATCCCTAGGGTTGGTCAGGTGTAATTAACCAAAAACAGGTATAGCTTACTTAAAATGGTCAAAGAGGATTAAGCGGTCAGAGAATAAGGATGAAAGATTAAAGAAAAGCCTTATGAACACACAATATATGAATATACAATTATAATGAGACATTGTAAGCCTCTCTATCAGAGTTGTTTCTTAAACTGTTGTGCAATATTATAACTTAAAAATGGATCAAGTTTGTACATTCCA
>NC_091220.1:21287480-21312480 GCF_040958095.1 Procambarus clarkii
CTTTAAAAGAGACTAACGTCGTCTATGCCTTAAAATGCCCTCTTGGTGACTGTAAGCTCCAAAAAACCCAGTATATAGGCAAGACAACAACATCTCTTTCTAGGCGTTTAACGATGCATAAGCAACAGGGCTCCATTAAGGAACATATAATCTCTTCCCACAACCAAACTATTGCCAGAGAAATCCTAGTAAACAACACAGAAATCATCGATAGATACAGCGATAGCAGGCGGCTTGACGTTTGTGAGGCACTACACATCAAGAAGTCAACACCAGCAATCAACAGCCAATTATTGCACAACTATATTCTACCCACCTCAAGACTCCGCTCCAATAAAGAAGCATCAAGAAATATGGACCAATAGGCTTTCTACAAACACTTCTATTCAATATCCATTGTTTCGTGTTCTGTCTTGTGTTGATGAAATTAATACCCTATTAATATCACCTCTTGTTCTGTCTTGTGTTGATGAAATTAATACCCTATTAATACCACTTCTTGTTCTGTCTTGTGTTAATGCCACATCACCCCTTCCACCTCACTCAATGTAGATATAAAATCGGAGATGCGTAAGTTCTATTCAGTTGTGTATTTGTGAACTAAAGTCTTTGAAAATGTAATAAGTTTTACGAAACGCGCTCGTGTCGCGTCAGTCTAGAAATAAAAATGAATTTTGGAGAATTGATTTTTGATTTACCTCCAACAGTGAAAAGAAATGTACGAAAGATTGAGAAAATTCGTGTTAGAATTATTAATCTTACTTTTTCGATCATATTTAATAATATATGTCTACAGGAAAGACTGCTACCAAAATATACTAATATATATATATATATATATATATATATATATATATATATATATATATATATATATATATATATATATATATATATATATATATATATATATATATATATATATATACTTTATATATACTTTATATGAGTTTTATAATTGCCGCTACCAAAATATACTAATATATATATATATATATATATATATATATATATATATATATATATATATATATATATACTTTATATGAGTTTTATAATTGCCAGTCTTAGGGTAATATAACTGCCAGATTCAGGTTAATATAATTGACAGTCAGGCTTTGATACTGTAAGCCATACCTACCTTTTACTTAAACTTAATCATTACAGAATCTGAGGCCTTCCTGATAACTATATTCTATCATATCTTAATGATAGACACCAATATGTAGCCATTAATGACATAACCCCCCCCCCCACATCTCTACTGTAACCGTAGTAGTGCCACAGGGCACCATCTTAGAACCTCTCCTATTGCTTATATACATCAATGATTTACCAAATGTCTCTAACATCCTTAAACCAATACTATTTGCTGGCGACACTGCCTTCATCTATTCAAACTCTAATGCATCACACAATAAGTAATATTGTAAATAACAAATTGAAACACTCTGGATGTGGTTGGATGTCAACCAACAAACTAAATATAGAGAATACCTATTACATTGTATTTGGAAGTAAATTATGAAATGAAATTCACCTTCAAATAGATAATGTCAACATTACCATTAAAAAGATGAAAAAGTTCCTTGGCCTATACATAAACAAGAGACTAAATTTGAACACTCACATTCAGTACACAGGCAAAGTCTCAAACTGTTGGTATATTCTCAAAAATCACATATTATATTCCCCACTCTTCTATCCTTTCACTATACTATTCCATAAGCTATTCCTGTTTAACATAATGTTAATGCTAAAGATGATAATGTTTTTTGAGAAACATACATAGAAAATGGGTTACAAGCACAATATTGGATTTCTAGATAAAGCAAGAATACACTATGCCTAAAGCCACTAATATGCACAGTGTTTCAGGCATGCTGTGGATAAACACTTAAAATTAATTGCTAAAAATAATTGAGATGAAAAGCAAAAGTTGAACAAAAGTAGAAAAAAATAAAAAGAATGACAATAATTACATGTTGAACGGAACAGCAAAACTGCAACAGAACAGCCGATGGTAATTTTAACTAAATAAACATGGTAACTTTTTTTATTTACTTGGCATATAGCAGTATTACAAGTTCAGTCATTATTCATTATTGTTTAATAATAGCAAGACATAGGTTGACAATCAGTAGGTAAGGTAGGTTACATGGCATTTATTAGGTAGTACTTAGTTTCTCTCTTAAACTGGTTGAGAGAGGGACAGTCTTTGATGTTATTGGGAAGAACATTTTACATTTTGGGACTCTTGATTTGTGGAATATTTCCACTTTGGCTAAGTCGCACTCTTGGAATATCAAATAAATATTTGTTTCTAGTGTGGATTTCAAAGATTCTGTTACAGCCCCCTACCATGTATTTAAGAACAGGTTTAGCATTGCAATTCAGTGTTTCATATATATATGTATATATATATATATATATATATATATATATATATATATATATATATATATATATATATATATATATATATAGTGCACTTGATAGGGTGTGAAGTGACTTGGACTTAATATCTAAAATATTCAATGATTTAGATTTAAGAAAGGGGGGAGGGCAGAATGTTGTCTGTGGCTTCAGTTTGTTATTGTTCTAATTGTTGATTTGTCTTGAGTAATTAGAGATCATAGATAATTTAGGGAGAACCCCAGGCAATGATTCCAAAATTGTGATAAGGAAAGACGAGAGGCCAATAAAGCTTAACCAAAGTAGAAGGTGACGTACATAATATCTGATTTAGAAAAGAATGCCAAGTGATTTTAAAATATTTTTTTAGCTACATTTTGTGTGTGGCACTGAAAATTCAGCTTTTTATCAATGAGAACATCATGGAATATACTATATACTTTATTACCAATCTGGATATTGCCAATTCTTAAGATTGGAGAAAATGAGGGTTGTGTAAACAGCAAATAAAACTGGCTTGAAGTATTGAGAGGCATTCGGAATGTCATTAATGTAGATGAGAAAGAGTAGGCAAGTAATGATCAAAAGAGGGCACCAAGCCCGGAAGGCTACGAAGCACCATCAACTGTGTGGGATATAAAAAAAACGGTAAATATCATTAAGGATGCCAATTCGAGAACAAAAGTGCATAAGGCAGACAATATCAAAGGTATCTGATTCCTCAAGGATTCTATCGAGGAACAAGTGACCACGAGGGACAGTCAGGAAACAAGACACACACACCTCCTGGATGTCAGGACATTCTACAAGGATATGCACGACAGTAAGAGGGACAATGCAGTTTGGAAAATAAAGAGCAGGGCGGCGCTCCATTAAGTGCCTATGAATTAAACATTTATGGCTAATACGTAATCTCATCAGAGCCATTTCTCACCACCTCTTATGGTGATGGGAGGAGGGCCATGGGGACACACTACCTTCAAGAGTATGCAGTTTGTCATGAGTAACAGAAGACCAACAATCCTGCCAATGGGTAAGGATGGAGGAATGAATAACTGGGTAGAAGTCAGAATAAGGAACACCTTTAAGGGAGATGGGGCAAGTGTAGATAGCCTCCTTAGTGACAGAGTCCGCACGCTCATTTAAGGACACACAAATATGGCTGGGAAACCGGCAAAATTCCACTGTCTTAAATCTATTGGAGATAAGAAACAGCCAATGTTGAATTTCGACTACAACCGCATGAACTGGATTAAAGGGCTCCAGAGCCATGAGGGCACTGTGAGAGTCAACTACAACAATAAAGGAAAACTGACAGCAAGAAAGCAGTTGACAAAGAGCATACAAACTATCACAAAGTGCTGCTGTGGAGATGCTAGTCTCTGGATGCAGGTGACACATAGGTGTCGTCAGGAAAAACAACAGAGTAGGCTACACCATCTGCAGACTTTGACCCCATCTGTGAAGACGGAAATGGAGCGGAAGTGTGAAGAAAAGTGTGCAAGTAAAAGTACGACATAAGCGAGAGTGAGGAGGGTGTTGTAGGGACTGTGCAATGTAGCAAAGACAGTAGCGATCATGGCGATCCTGTAGATACAGTATGCCTGTTTCATCATACCGGCTTAGGGTAGGAGTCAAACGCAAGGCACCAGAGCTGAGGTATAACCCATTATGATGCAGAGCATCAAGACAGCATAGAGTAGAAGGAGAGGCAGACGAGTAAGCAAGACAACCATACTTGAGTTTAGACAGCACGAAGGTGGAGCCTGCTCGTATCAGCTCCCCAGGAAGTATAACTTACCTTAAGTAAATTAAGGACCTTAGAGCATCCAACTCAGAGGTTAGAGATATGTGGAGACCAAAACAAACGAGTTTCAAAGATTAACTCCATAAGTTTAGCAAAATCTTTGCACAAAAGGGGATTACCATAAAGCGACAAAGGGGGATGAAGAACGACCTACTTCCGAGTAAAAGTCATCGCAAAAGTTTTAGTTGTAGAGAACTTGATGCCATGATTGGTGTCCCAGGATGACACGGCATCAATCGCAAGTTGAAGTCGCCGTTGAAGGAAAGGCAAGTCATCACCTTGACAGCAATGGGTAAGATTGTCAACATGAGAGCTGATGAGATTCCAGAGGGAAGGGAGTAAAGAAGACCACTGAGGGCAACCAGGAAAATTAGTAAGTGTTCAGAACACTACTGTGAGGTACACCTTCATATTGCCGTAAAGAGGCAGAATGGTACAAACCATCACTAAAGGAACGATTAGAGCGGAAGCTTCGAAGGAAGAGGAAGAGATTACCACGAATGGAGTTGGGACAAAATATGGTATCTCCAGGTGGTGTCATATGCCTTTTCCAGGTCAAAAAAAGGACAGCAACAACAGAGGTCTTTGCAGCAAAAGCAGTACATATATAGACCATGTTCACCAAGACATCAGTCATGACACTTGCAAAAGCCAAATTGAGAAGGCAAGTGGTGGCGATAGTGTTCTAAGAACAACAACATAAGGACATTGAACATACGTTCAAAGAGTTTGCAGACGCAACTCGTGAGGGCAATGGGGCAGATGTCCTTAGCAGCTATCCCTAGAGACCCTGGTTTTTGAATAGGAAAAACCACCACCTGAAGCCAGTTCTCAGGGACAAATGATGACTGCCAGATAAGGTTAAACAGATTCAGTATATACTGAAACCATGCATTGAGAGAGGTGACATTCATTAGGAGATGTTTCGCTTTCTGAGCCCGCTGCCATAGAACCGCAGAAAGTCAGGGCAGACTGGTGTTCGGAGAGAGAGATCATTATAGAGAAGCTGGAGATGCATGCGAAAATCTATAGGACAAGATTCATGAAGGTGCTTACGAATAAGGAAAGATGAAGGAAGACTAGAACTAGAGCCACCAGTCGAAAAAGGGGAACACAGTTCGGTGGCGACTGACACAGGATCTGCCACAATAGAACCATGGAAGTGAAGGACTGGCGAGACATCTGGAACAAACTTACCCGCAATCTTACGGGTTTTCTTCCAGATCTGGGGCAGAGGAATATCAGACGTAATGGTGGAGACAAAAGATTTCCAACTCTCAAGTTTAACCATATGGACCGCAGTCACCTTATAAAACAAAAGAAAACAGCCGTCTGTCTGCATCAGTCTTTCTTCCAGGCTGCACTCTTACAGAGGACAGTCGAAACACCCAGCATTCCACCTGGGAACGCACTTCCGCATGCCCCTGGAGGTAGAGCAAGGAATAGAGTGGAGGGCAGCGTCTAATATGGTGTGATGAAAAAGAAGTAGGGCTCGACGGTGAGGCAGATAGGAGAGGTCAGAAAGAGTAGCATGTAGGGTGAATAGATTCCAGTCAGCCTTGGCAAACTGCCACCTAGGGAAGGAGAGAGAAGGGTGAAAAGAGAAAAAGGTGACAAGGATGGGGAAATGGTCACTGTTATGGAGGTCACGAAGAACCCACCACGTGACATCTAAATACAGACAAGACGAAAAAGAGGGAGGTGGTGATGAAGAACAGGAACTACAGGAGGGGTAAAAGTCAAAGCATGACAACAGTCGAGAGGAAGGATGTTGCAAAGACCGCGCAAGATATCAAAGACAGTGGCGATCACGGTGATCCTGGAAAGATAGGAAGGCAGTGTCAACATACAAGCTGAGGGTGGGAGTCGAACGAAAGGCACCAGAGCTGAGGCGCAACCCAGTACAGTGCAAAGCATCATGACGACGAAGAGTAGGAGACGAGTAAGCAGGGCAACCATAATCGAGTTTAGACAGGACGAGAGACGAATGTAAAGAGAGGAGTGTGCGGCTATCAGCTCCCCAAGAAGTATGGGACAAAACCTTAAGGATGGTAAGGGTCTTGGAGCATTCAACTCGGAGGTAAGAGATATGAGGTGACCAAGACAAACGAGTGTCAAAGATTAACCCCAAAAGCTTAGCGGACTACCTGAACACAAGGAGATGACCATAAAGCGAAAGAGGGACAAAGAACGACATGCTTCTGAGTAAAAGTCATAGCACAAGTCTTAGACATAGGGAACTTGAAGCCATGATCAGTGGCCCAAGATGACATGGCATCAATCGCAAGTTGAAGCCACCGTTGAAGGAGAGGCGAATCATCATCCCGACAGGAAAGGGCAAGATCGTCGACATAGAGAGCGAAGAAAACACCAGAAGGGAGGAAATAAGACCATTGAGGGCAACTAGAAAAAAAGTAGTGCTCAGAACACTACCTTGGGGTACACCCTCATATTGCCTAAAAGGGGCAGAGAGAGTGGCATTAAGCCTAACTCGAAAGAAACGAGAGATAAAGCTTTGGAGGAAGAGAGGGAGATTACCACGAAGGCAAGATGAATGAAGTTGTGACAGAATATGATATCTTCAGGTGGTGTCGTAAGCCTTTTCCAGGTCAAAGAAGATGGCAACAACAGAGGTCTTCGCAGCAAAAGCAGTACAAATATAGACCTCCAAGTTTGCCAGGACATCTGTTGTGCTGCGGCACTTGTGAAAACCAAATTAAGAAGGGGAGAGGTGGTGAGTGTTCTAAGAACCACATCAGACAAATATTAACCATACGTTCAAAAGAGTTTGCAGACAACTCATGAGGGCAATAGGGTGGAAGTCCTTAGGGAATGTCCTGAGAGACCCTGGAAGCATAACAGGGAGGACGGGGAGGACAACAGCATCGAGCCAGTCCTCAGGTACTGAAGATGACTCTCAGACCCGATTATACAGACTCAGTAAATACCGAGACATGCACAAAGGGAGATGGCGAAGCATCTCATAATGAATGCCATCGAAACCCACTGCCATAGAACCACAGAGGGACTGGCCAGACTTAAGTTCAGAGAGAGAGAAGGGATTGTTATAGGGAAGGCTGAGATGAGTGCAGAAATCTAAAGGACGAGATTCAAGAACAGACTTACAAAGAAGGAAAGATTGAAGAAGATGAGAACCAGAGCTAACAGACGAAAAGTGGGAACCCAGTTTGGTCGCAATGTGCAACGGGTCCACCACAAGAGTATCACGGAGGTGGAGGACCGGCGAGACATCAGAAGCAAACTTACCCACTATCTTGCGGATACCCCTCCAGATCTGCGGCAGAGTATTTTCGGACGTAATGGTGGAAACATAAGACCTCCAACACTCACGTTTACCTGTACAGATGGTCCTGCGGATCACTGAACTCGCCTTTCGAAACAAAAGACAAGAATCAGCCATCTGCCGGCGGCGGTGTCTCTTCCAGGCTGCACGCTTATAGCAGACAGCCCAAGCACAGTCCACATTCCACCAGGGAACGCACTTCCATGTTTCCTGAGAGGTAGAGCGAGGAATAGAGTGGAGGGCAGCATTGAAGACGGTGTCATGAAAAAGGAGGAGGGAGCGAGGGAGAAGCAAAATGGAGAGGTCGGAGAGTAGCACAGAGGGTAAATTCATGCCAGTCAGCCTCGGCAAACTGCCACCTAGGGAAGGAGAGGGGAGGGTGAAAAGAAAAAAGGTAACAAGGATGGGGAAATGGTCACTGCCATGGAAGTCATCAAGAACCTGCCATGTAAAATTCAAGTAAAGAGACAACGAGCAAAGAAAAAATCAGGACAGGAAAGGGTGCAGTCCAAAAGTCCAAATGAGTGGGCTCATCAGAATTCCTTAGAGACAGGGAAGAAGAGAGGATGAACGGTTCGAGAAGGCGACCCCGGGTGCTTGTCAGAACATCACCCCAGAGGGTATGTCGACAACTGAAATCACCCAGCAGGAGCACAGACTCTGGCAAGGAGTCCACTAGGTGTTTAAGATTGGGAAGAGAAAGGGGCACATTTGGGGGGAGATAAATGGAATAAACTGTGTACCATTTACACACAAAGACACGGGCAACAGAACATTGGAGGTGATGGAAAAAGTAAGGGGATGAGGGGAACATCAGAACGAATCAAAAGCAGAAAAGTTATTGGCCCCAGCAAAATCTGAAGGGGGGGGGGGGGCATGGGGGAGAGAAAGGAATAATCATGGAAGCGACCAGGATGAGCACCAAGCATCGGTTCCTGGAGACGGACACAAAGGAGTGAAAACTGTGAAATCAAAAGTTGGAGTTTATGGAAATTGGTGTAATATCCACGAATATTGATTGAAAAATAGACATCGACAAAAAGAGAACAATGAAGAAACAAAGGTTAAAAAGGAACACAGCATGTCAAAGAAGTACAGGATCAGGGTCAGCGAAGTCAGGGATAGTGGGCATGGGTAAACTGAGTAAAGATGAAGGGAAGGGAGTGGGAGGACAGACCAGAGGCAGATGAGCAGGGACCAGAGGAGGAGGCAACCGAGAGGGACTGTCAAGGACAGCAGGAGGGGCAGAAACCAGGAAGCACACCTCAGCAAGGGCTGGAACTGAGAGGGTAGCGGGGGCCAAAGAAACCTCCACAGCAGGAACAGGGGGCTCGACCACCGAAATGGGAGAGGTGGAGCGATAGAGTCAGAGGTAGGGGGCGAGGATGAAAGTGAAGCTTTCTTACCAGTTGGGGAGGAGGAAGGAGATAAGCCAGGCTTTTGCTTCTGACTCAGAGACAGGTGTTCCAGCAGCAACGTACTGGGCAACAGACTCAAACGTCTAAACAGAAGAAGAACGAAAGCGAACAACACGATGATCGTTACAAGGATGGATATCAGCTCGCACAGACAGGCGGCGTGGAGAGCTAAGAGACAGAGGAGAAGGATGGGAAGGAGGATCAAAGGGAGATGAGAAAAAAGACACAGGAGATATGGCAAACTGGGTAGAAAGAAGGGGAACCCCAGACAGAGAACCAGGAGGGGGGACCTTCGGGTCAGAATGTAAAGGAACAGGGGAGCAGGCGGTGGGCGTGTCCGGGCCTAAGGCCTGGAAACTGTTGAGACTGAGGAAGGTGGGAAGGACGAGGAGAGGAAGAGAGCAACACGTGAGCGTAAGAAACCCCAGCGAAAGGGGGAGGAAGGGGATGGTGAACTTGGCGCCTCGCCTCAGGAAAAGACAAACTTTCCCAGTACTTCAAGTTGAGGACGGCTGCCTCAAGTTTGTAATGGATACACGTGCGAGAGAAGGTAGGGTGGGCATCACGGCAATTGAGGCCGCGAGCCTGGGGAAAAGTGCACTCCAACTTAGAGTGACCTTCGTTCCCACACAAAGGGCAGAGAGAGAGAGAATACTGGAGCATTTGAGGGCACCATGTCCGAACTTCCAGCACTTATTACAAAGCCAAGAAGAGGGTATGTACTCCTGAATGGAGCATCTGGCACCAGTAAGAATAACACTTTGCGTAATAGTGGCTTTAGGCATTGTATGTACTAGCCCTATCTATAAATCCATCACTCTTTGTAAAATCTCTTGTATGTATGTATCTTACCTAAATAAACATTTGAGTAGATTTGATTTTGACTTAGTCCACGTAGCAAGATCAAACAAGGCATGGTACGAATTGGTATGGGAAGGAAGCATGCGAGAGCGGCCATGGCGGGGACGGTGGTGAGAACCCCCTAGAGAGAGAGTGGGGGGGGGGTCATAAGGTGCAGTAGTCACAATGAGAGATGGAGTCGTACTAGGGGACGAGGTAGTCACCACAGGGGGCTTGGTGCTCGACCCAACCACATAAGAGGAAGGGGAGCGGGGGAGTAGTCTAGTCTGGGCTCAATGTAGCGGGGGCTACAGAGCCCAGCTTTCCATCACAGTCTGACTCGGGGCCCTGGTCTCCCACCCCACATTTGAGAAGTTAAAAATAAGTAAATAAAAATAAATAAATGTTTATTTAGGTAAGGTACATACATACAAGAAATTTTTACAAAGATTGGTGGACTTATAGATAGAGCTAGTACATACAATGCCTAAAGCCTCTATTACGCAAAGAGTTTCGGGCATAAATGGCGCCATGGCGCCACAATTAGAGGATAGGACACCTGATAAGACGTGAGCCCCCCCAAGGGGTGCATAGTGGATATATGCCCTGCAATCACCACTTTAAGAACCATCAGTCCATCAAGATTGGGCTCAGCAACGAAGGAAAAGAGTGACAATAAAAGTGTCCCTTTGCTCAACAATTTCGGGTACCACAGTTTTACGGGCGAGAGACTGTGCTTCACCTAACACCCAGTGTCAAAACAGAAGACATCTAAAAGAATGATCAAGAATAGCAAAAAGTCGCTGGGAAATAGCAATTAAAAAGGAGAATTGGGAAGAAATTAAACTTAGTAGGAAAAAGCATTCAGCACAATTAGTGAAGAAGGCAGCAGGAGCATAAGGCTTCAAAAGGACAGAGGACATTGTCCCATGGAGCATCACACTCTAGCATCCGCCAACCAAGCCCCCTCACGATGGCAACGAGCTGGAAAGGGAGGGAGAGATGAAAAAGACGAGAGGGTGAAGATTACTGCCCGGTGAGACACCAGTGTTTATGGGTAGAGTGGGAAAATTGGAATTATTCACAGAGACATACTGGAGCCTGTCACTGAGGTAAGATTATAGGTATTGGAGGGAGTGACCTCTTACTCTGTAATGTTGCAATTTAAGAAAGTTAATGTTTTTACAATGTCAAAATGTCTTATGTAGGTCAACAAATAAATGAATAAGTTTTCCAAGGGCTGCATAAATGAAATTAATCATACTAACTGGGCATGATTGGTCCTTTTTTGGGCCTGAAGCCATTATGGGAAGAACTAAGTATAAATAGGAGTAAGGCTGCGTGTAAATTACCTTTAAAATAATTTAGACAAAATCGGTAGAATTGATATTGGTCTATAATTGTTGACTTCAGTGAGATTGCTGATTTTATGGACTAAGGTTACTCTTGCTTTTTTTCTCAAAATATCAGGAAAGGTTTAGAGTTCAAATAATTTGTTGTAGAGTAATGCAATGGCTGGAGCTAAAAATCTAGAGGCTTTTTTTGTAAATTAGGGGTGGTATCTCAACATACAGTATCTATGCATGAGGTTCATTCATCCACTGCAAACTACCTCAAACCCATCATCACCCTACAAAAATCTGCTATCATAACAATAAAACTGTCTTCAAACAACACCCAACCTCTCTGTTTAAAATCCCTGAACATGCTACATATACACTCGCTCTACACATTCTCTTATGCTATTTACAATGCATTAGGACATTTGTTCCTAAATGCTAACCCTGATCTGAAACTCTCCATTGATAGACGTAATAGAACCCACAACCCACAAGCATAAATATCTCTTTGATATAATTTTTTATATAAATTGAGTCGGGATAAAATAATTGCCAATCAGACTAATATAACTTTGACTCAGGCTTTTTCACCCACAGGGTTATTGATCAATGGAACTGCTGACCCACCAAAGCAATAACTGGCAAAACTGGGCTGAATTTCAAAATATACCAGGAAAAAATCATGAAGGCAAACTGGGAGGGGGAAGGGAGCCTTCAACAAGCCGACGACTTCCTGTTCTCATCGAGGCCACTCGGGTTAGTGGCCCTCAGGTAAATCGGGTAAAATATTATTCCCAGACAATTACAGCATAACTGATTAAGTTAGGCTAGAGTAATAAATTTCTGGTAAATTTAGAGTGATAAATTTTTAGAGTAATATAAATTTAAATTTCATATTAACTTGACTGACAGCTATAATGCCAATCAGCTTTCAATAAACTCTTTGGTGAAATATTTATAATCAAGAGAGGAACTCATAAATAAGCCTAAGCAAAAAATAAAAAATGGACATCAGTTTGCATATGAATCTGATGAGAAAATTCCTTGATTAGTATACATTTCCCTTCCAATGAAATGGTCTCACCTTAAGTATATCTAAGACTGTGTTCTTCACCAACTCCAATGCTAAATAATATTACAACAAAAATGTCCATAACTTAGCTACAGAGTATATAACATTTTAAATAAATTTCCACAGGAAGGAAAAAAAGGAAGCACATTATTTACATAAATATGAAGAAAAACATTTAAAGCTTTGTTTTACCTTTGCTAAATTAAAGAGATATTTCTATACAGTACTTAAAAGCAATTTTGAGTTTTCCTAGTGACAGCTTCTCCAGTTCTTGCTTGGTCATCTAACTTTCATAAAAGAACAATATAATAAAATATCTTCATATCTTTACCTTTCATTGTGAAGTGTATTTGTCAAACAAAATATAAACCTACAGTCTCCGTGCTGTAGTGTAAGACACTCGCCTGGCGTTCCGCGAGCGCTATGTCATGGGTTCGTATCCTGGCCGGGGAGGATTTACTGGGCGCAAATCCTTAACTGTAGCCTCTGTTTAACGCAACAGTAAAATGTGTACTTGGATGAAAAAAAGATTCTTCGCGGCAGGGGATCGTATTCCAGGGACCTGCCCGAAACGCTACGCATACTAATGACTGTACAAGAATGTAACAACTCTTGTATATATCTAAAAAAAAATTACCTCTGAAGAACATCCAACTGACATTGTGATAGCACACTGTTAGATTAAGTTAAGTTAATATACCTGTATGTGCCTCATTATCCTTCAACATTCTCTTAATTACCTTCCACACTCTAAGTGTTTAGCCTATTATCTGCATGTATCATTTTGTGCCTCTTCATATCACTAAGACGACTGAATCTCTTCCCACACTCTGGACACTCATGAGGCTTGTCCCTTGAATGCACTAACATGTGAGTCTTCACATATCCACGCTCACGGAATCTCTTCCCACACTCTGAACACTCGTGAGGTTTGTCACCTGAATGCACTAACATGTGCCTTATTATAGTTCCACGTTCTCTAAATTTTTTGCCACACTCGGCACATTGAAAAGGTCTCTCATCCGCATGCACCATCCTGTGAGTCTTCATATTTCCACGCTGACTGAATCTCTTCCCACACTCTGGACACTCGTGAAATAACCCTCCTCCGCGAGGAAATTAGAAACTGCAAGGCAAGCCAAGACCAACTACAGCATGATTTAAATGATCTCCGTGAGGAAAGCAACCTTCTGAAAACTGATGAAGCCATTAAAAAACAGGAAGAAGCTCTCAACAAAATGACTGCATGTATCAGTACATTTTCAGCCCAGCGTTCTGTCTCCCAGGATGAACAAGATTCAGATTCAGATTCAGATGTTTATTCAGGTAAGGTATATACATACAAGTGATGTTACATTAATGGATTGATATATAGATAGAGCTAGTACATACAATGCCTAAAGCCACTATTACGCAATGCGTTTCGGGCAAGAAAAACATTAATATCTAGAACTTAATACTAATTGAGCATAAAGAATAAAAGGTGTTGAGAACAAATACAAATAAAGATAAAAAAAAAAAAAAAAAAAAAAAAAAAAAAAAAAAAAAAAAAAAAAAAAAAGGGGAACATGACTGAAAAAGCAGCACAAATACAATAGGTTGACAAACAGTGTTGATTAAAAAAGAAAATAACAGATATGGGTTGACAATAGAGGAGTGAGGTAGATTACAGGGAATTTATTAGGTAGTGTTTAGTTTTTATCTTAAACTGGTTGAGAGAGGTACAGTCTTTAACATGGTTGGGAAGGTCATTCATAAGACATTCAACAAGACCAGCAAAAGCTGCTAGATTCTGTTATAGTGTCGTCCCAAGATATACCTGTGGAACATGATGGTGAAAACTGTGTCGAAATAGCTCTGGATCTCCTAAAAGACAAATTGCAGCTCATTCTAAACAAATCTGACGTTATTGCTGCCTACAGAGTAGGCAAAAAGAATCCATCATGTCAAAACCAACGGAAAATTCGCCTGAAGCTGTCTTCCCAGTTCACGAAATCCAATCTAGTCCGGACAGCTGTAGGCCAACGGAAGGGATTATACATCAACGAGTGCTTGACTAGGAACAGACAGCACCTCCTCTACCGCCTGCGTCAAATCCGTCAAAAAAACCCAGATGCGATTCATCAGTGCTTCGTTAGAGATGGACTGATAAAGGTGAGAAAAACCGCAGAGGGCAAAATGTTCACAATTACTAAAGAAGAGATTCTCAATGCTTTCCTCTCCCAATGTGGTCTGTCTCAGCTCATTATCACTCCCAGTGAATTAACTTAATTAACCCCCTGTCAACTAGTGGGGCTAGGTTTCCTAAGTCTCATCGTTTCATTTTCTGACTTAATTTTTAACTTACTCTTAACTAGTCATTTACTGAAATTATTTAATTGAGTGCATAAATAGTTCTTCAGGTCTTATTAATTATACAGTCATAACTGAACTATTTATAGTTAATAATCATTAGCTTAAATTTGCCTATGCTTATTATTCAACTTTTCTTTGATTCCATTTATTACCTAGGTTGCCTAGCCTCGCCATGCTCCCTTACTCCGTTGTACCCCTGGCTTTGCCTGCATCTCAAATTGCAAATTGTTACTTACAGTGTACCTGAGAGTACTTGTAAGCAATCTACCTCATTTTTTCATTTTTGCTCAATTTGTTTTTGTATTGCTTAGTCTTGTTTATATTTTTGTTTTCTATTTCTATATCTTGTGTTTTGTATAGTCCATGTTTATATGTTTTTTCGTTAATCTCATTTATTACCTAGGTTGCCTAGCCTAGCCATACTCCCTTACTCCATTGTACCCCTGTAAGCCCCTTTTGAGTTTGCTTTGTTCTGTATTGTGTACATCTTTTTCCCTATTTTATAACTTATTTCTACCTTGTTATTTGCCTTTCTTCCCTTGTTTTTCCTGCAATCAGCTTTTTTTATGCAGACAAGTATATCCTGAACTTAACCTCTTATCCACTATCTATGACAATTATCACTTTAATGATCTAAATTGCAGATATTTTGCAGCACATGATGTAAACAATGTATTAACTCATAATCACAATATCTCTGTAATCAATTTGAACGTTAGATCCCTAGGTAAACACTTCGATGATGTTAGTGCCTTGATTGAAGCTATTGACAACAAATTCTCTTTTTATTATACTTACTGAAACATGGTTGAAGAGGATACTACTCAGCTCTTTAACATGCCTAACTACTCAGCAATTCACAACTGTCGTCAACTTCAGAGAGGTGGTGGCACTGCTCTTTACTACCACCAAGAACTAACATGCTTAAAAGAAATTAGAACCAGAGACTGCTATGGGGAGTATATCTTCGCCAGCTTCAGAGTCAAGGGTGCCGAGTCTGTCCTGACTGTGGGTGCAGTTTATAGAATTCCTAACACTGATGTGTCCGAATTCAACTCAAACCTTAGAAATCTAATACTTGATAACAGACTGAACAAAAACCACCTAATTATCACAGGGGACTTTAATATTGACCTCTGCTAGCCTGAACACCCCACTGCTGTTAGCTTCCTCAACTGTATGAATTCCTGCTTCCTCATACCCTTAATCACTAGACCTACTAGAATCACTGATAGCACTGCCACGACGCTCGATCACATCTGGACAAACATAACCTCTCCGCTTACTTCAGGTATAATCACCGATAGCACTACAGATCATTACCCCACATTTCTCTTAACTAACATTAGCAAACCACCTCTTGAGTCAAGAGTGATACGTTTTAGACTACACAAAGAAACTGCTATAGACAATTTTATAACTGCTGCTGATAATGTCAACTGGGAGTCCGAGTTAGGTAACATAGTGGACATCAACCTAGCAGTGCAATCTTTTCTTCAAAAAACTCTTAGCCTTTATAATACCCACTGTCCTATGCTTACAAAACAAGTCACAACCAAAAGGCTTAACAATCCCTGGCTTACAAAGGGAATACTTAAATCTATTAATAAAAAACATGACCTTGAGAAGAAGTATAGGTTAGGAATTGTCTCCAATGAATTCTCAAAGAATTACTCATTATTGCTGCCTAAGATAATTAGACGAGCCAAAACTAAATACTACGAAGATAAATTTACCCAAATAAAGAGCAACATTAAACAAACTTGGAGAACAATTTCTCAAATATTGGGATCAAAGAAGTCTTTAAATAACAAACCGACTCTCCTGTCTAATAACGATGGTCAGCTTTCAGCCTCTGATTCTGCTATTGAGTTCAATAGGTTCTTCTCTTCCATTGGTTCATCCCTTGCAAATGATATTCCATCTTCCAGTACAGACATTAATGACTATCTTTCAGGTAACTATCCACAGTCTCTGTACCTAAAGCCTATTAATTCCACTGACGTCAATGAGATAATCCTTTCCCTTAAAACCAAGTCTGGTGCCCTTGACGAGATTCCAACTTTAATTTACAAAAAAGCCTCCAGATCTTTAGCCCCTGCTATTGCTTTGCTCTTCAACAAGTCACTTGAACTCCAAACCTTCCCAGATATTCTAAAAAAAGCGAGAGTAACGCCTGTCCACAAATGTGGTAATCTCACAGATGTTAACAACTACAGACCTATATCTATCCTGCCGAACTTGTCAAAAATTTTTGAAAAACTAATCTATAAGCAGCTTTACTCATATCTAGCCAAACTCAATATACTTAGCCCTTGCCAATATGGCTTCAGACCCAAAAAAAGCACTAACGATGCACTTATTAATATGCTTAACTCGATTCATACAGCTCTTGATAAAAATGAGTTCCCTGTTGGGTTGTTTGTGGACCTGCGTAAAGCTTTTGACACTGTCAACCACCAAAACCTTCTTCTTAAATTACATCATTATGGAGTCAGAGGACACTCCCTACAATACCTCAAATCCTACCTTACTGACAGGCTCCAATATGTTTCTGTGAATAATACAATTTCTCCCACCCTACCCATCAACATTGGTGTTCCCCAGGGCAGCATACTTGGCCCTCTCCTCTTTCTCATCTACATTAATGACCTTCCAAATGCTTCCCAACACCTCAAACCAATTCTATTTGCTGACGACACAACCTTCATTTACTCCAGTCCTGATCCCCTTGCTCTAAATGCCACAGTAAATACTGAGCTAAATAAAGTCCATCTGTGGCTAACTGCCAACAAACTCACCCTTAACATTGACAAAACCTTCTATATTCTGTTTGGCAATAAATCCTCTAATCAAATAAATCTTAAAATAAACAATACCCAAATTTGTAACAAATTAGATGGCAAATTCCTTGGTATTCTCATTGACCACAAGCTAAATTTCCAGGGACACATTCTAAACATATCAAAAAAAGTTTCAAAAACTGTGGGCATTCTTTCTAAGATCAGATATTATGTACCACGCCCTGCCCTGGTGACTATTACTCCCTTATCTATCCATATCTCAACTATGGTATTTGTGCTTGGGGCTCTACTACCCAAAATCACTTACGTCCTCTAATTACTCAACACAAAGCTGCTATTAGGACAATATCCAATTCTGGCCCCAGACATCACTCGGTACCCCTACTTAAATCTCTGAATATGTTAGACATTAAGTCACTGCACATTCTCTCATGTGTATTATACATATATAAAACGCTAAACTATAATGCCAATCCTGATCTCAAAAGCTTCATAGAAGGTTGTATCAGAACCCATGAGCATCACACCAGAAATAAATACAGTTTTGATATTCCTAGAGTACGACTTAATCAAACTAGAAATGCTCTACAAATCAAGGGGCCCAGAATGTGGAATGACCTTCCCAACCATGTTAAAGACTGTACCTCTCTCAACCAGTTTAAGTTAAAAGCGAAGCTATACCTAATAAATTCCCTGTAACCTACCTTACCCTTCTATTGTCAACCAATGTCTGTTTTTTTTTCTTTAAAGAGCGCTGTTTGTCGACATAATTGTATTTGTGCTGCTTTTTCATCTATGTTTTCTTTTCTTGTTTTCATTCTACTCATTATGCTCAATTAGTATTAAGCTTGTCATTTAAGTTTATCATGCCCGAAACGCTTTGCGTAATAGTGGCTTTAGGCATTGTATGTACTAGCTCTACCTATAAGTCAAACAATCCTTGTAAATATTTATTGTATGTATGTACCTTACCTAAATAAAATTGTATTGTATT
Source organism: Procambarus clarkii (assembly GCF_040958095.1). NCBI lineage: Eukaryota > Metazoa > Arthropoda > Malacostraca > Decapoda > Cambaridae > Procambarus > Procambarus clarkii. The sequence goes on from NC_091220.1 coordinate 21,305,830, forward strand.
GTTGTATTGTATTGTGAGGTTTGTCACCTGAATGCACTAACATGTGAGTCTTCACATGTGAAGGACTGGGGAATACCTTTCGACACTGTGGACACTGGTGAGTCTTCATCTTCTTTATGACAGGTGCAGTTTGTGTGAAGGTTTTCTCCCCCGGATGTTGGGAGAAGCGTCAAGGCTTGAGTGTAATTGTTTCTTAGAGTTAGACTTGATGTGAGCACTTGGCGGTCAATGATGGTGCTTTTTCTTTATGATAGGTACAGTTTGTGTCAAGGTTTTCCCTTAATGCTCGTGCTGGACATCAACGGCTGTGACACTGCTAAAATGGCGGCGGTTGTTTACCCTCTCATCACCTAAGCATTCCAATGTTTTGGTCTGGTTCCACATATCATTTTTCCAACCTCTTATTTTTGTTTATATCTAGTCATTTAAAATTAACACTTATATTTATTATCATGTTTTTGAATCAAAGAATGTACTTGGAATTATTTATTTAAACATAATGCTACACGATTATGCTTTTTGAAGGAAACAGCTCTTCCATAGTGGATGTGATCCGAACCATAGTGGAACTGACCCAAGCATCAGTTGGGTCAACCCAAGTATCGCGTTTCACCAATAATGGAACAGGCCGAAAAAAATATGGTTGAAAACATCTTGATAACTTAAATTATTTATTAGTCAGAAGAAAGACAGAAATGGGAGCATTATATAAAACCTTTAACAGACAAATATTTTTTAAGTAAAACCGAAGTTATATGTAGTTGTATAAAAGTGGCAGTTTATCAGAATATCAGTTTATCAGAATCAGAATAATAACTAACTCTGCTTTCAGACAACACTCAGCTCCCTTGTTTAAATCCCTAAACTTGCTAAATATTAACTCCCTCCACACATTCTCTTGTGTCAACTACATTTACAAGACCCTGTTCTTAAATGCAAACCATGCTCTGAAACTCTCCCTGGACAGATGTAATAGGACCCATTATCACCACACCAGAAATAAATATCTCTTTGATATCCCCAGGGTCAAACTTAATCTGTGTAAACACTCTATGCAAATTAAGGGACCTAGTCTATGGAACTCACTCCCTAGTGAATTGAAAAACTGTAAAACTTTTGCCTTATTTAAAAGCAAAACCAAAAAGTACCTAACTTCATCTATTTAGTTTCCTACACTGAGCTTTAAATTTGCTCTGTACCTAGTGTTACCCAATCTCCTAATTTTTATGTAATATCAAACAACCTTATCATTGTGCTCATTGCTGTCTTCTTTTATGTGCTAGCCATATGCTGTATTGTGACTACCAATTTTTGTCAACAACCATTCAAGCTGTCATTGCAATCAATCTTATATTGTTTCTGCTGTATTGTGCCTACCAATTTGTTGTCAACTACCATTTTAAGCTGTCATTGCAATCAATCATAGCTACCTATGTGCTTTAATATACTGTACCTATAATTTTCTCTCATCTTCTTTTTTTTTCATTCCATGTAATCTGTTAACATTTTTTTGTCTATAAATTTTGCAAGTATTTACCTCCTTAAAATTTTCTTAGATTAAGGACCTGCCCGAAACGCTGCGCGTGCTAGTGGCTTTACAAGACTGTAATTACCATATTTGTATCCTCACATTCCTTATGTACATTCTTGTATATGCATAAATAAAATAATAAATAAAATAAAATAAGTTTAGACACTCCGTACATTGACAACATCGCACACTAGTATTTTTACCACTTCGGACACCAGCTTTGGACGTTTCGCATATGTGTACGTGTTCACTATTAAATTATTTATTTATTTAGTTATTTATTTATTTATTCATATCTAAATGGCTATAGAGGATTTCACTTATATGCTGATGGAGGAACTAGGAAGGGGTCTCATGTTATGTCAAAAGTTCCATACCTGCCGAGATAACTGGAATCCCTTAGAGATATAGAGGTATTGAAAGCATTATTTATTTATTTATTTATTTATTTATATATATACAAGAAGGTACATTGGGTTTGTGAGAATACATTGGATAGTACAGTATTTACATTCTTGTAAAGCCACTAGTACGCGCAGCGTTTCGGGCAGGTCCTTAATCTAGCAGATAATTTTAAGTAGGTAATTTCAATCAGAATTGATAAATGATAAAGATACATTACAAGAGAAAAATGAGATGAGAGAGATAAGTAAGTATATTAAAGCACATTGTTATATTAAAGCTCTGATTGATTACATTGACAGCTTGATTAGTAATTTAAACAAGATTAATAGACACCATACAGCAGATTGACAGCACATATAAGACAGCAATGATCACAATGGTAAAGATGTTCAGATTGGGTACATAAAGATTGGGAGACTGGGTAGCAAAAGATACAGATAAACAAGATTTATAAACACCATACAACAGATTGGCAGCACATATAAGAAAACAGCAATGATCACAATGGTAAAGATGTTCTAATTGGGAACATAAAGGTTGGGAGATTGGGTAGCAATTGATACAGTGCAATTTTAAGGCAAAAAGTGAAAAGCTATGAAGATGAAATTAGGTACTTTTTAGTATTGATTTTGAATGATGTAAAAGTTGGACAGCTTTTCAATTCAGTAGGGAGTGAGTTCCATAAACTGGGTCCCTTTATTTGCATAGAGTGTTTACACAGATTAAGTTTAACTCTGGGGATATCAAAGAGATATTTATTTCTGGTGTGGTGATAATGGGTCCTATTACATCTGTCCAAGACGAGTTTCAGACAAGGATTTGCATTTAGAAACAGGGTTTTGTAAATGTAGTTGACACAAGAGAATTTGTGGAGTGAGATTATGTTTAGCATGTTTAGGGAGTTAAACAAGGGGGCTGTGTGTTGTCTGAAAGCAGAATTTGATATTATTCTGATAGCAGATTTTTGCTGCATAATATATATATATATATATATATATATATATATATATATATATATATATATATATATATATATATATATGTATATATATATAATTAGGAAGTAATGTTTATTTGGGTAAGTTGTCAGCTTATATGAACTAATAGCTAGTGTGGCTTGTATATGGGGTACATCCGGTGTCTTACCCTCGACGGTACCCTCCTTACCCTTATCCGCGGCGGTACCTTTATGGTCAGGAAGCCACGGATATTTACAATGGGGCTCGGTCAGTCAATATGATTCCTTTGACATCACTAAACTAACTCTTATGTATTCTGTTCTCGTATTTACAATTTGAATGACATCAAGAATATTTTGAATATCTTCTGATATAGATGGTGCAGTAGTTGATTGTTGTTCATGACAAGTCCAATGGTCATTAGCATCGCTCAGATTAGTGGGAAGAAATTCTTGCTGCAACAATGTGTGTTCTCAGAGCTAACTAGGGTAACTAAAATACTTATTTCCTAAATAAATACTTTAATTGTAAATATTTGAAAATATATGGTATGTATCAGAATTTCTGACGATATAAAACATATTGTGGTTTATAATTAAGTTCTTAATAGTGATCCTATCCTGCATCATAATTTACATAATATCTACTTCTGTTTTGTGTATTAAAATGACTACTTTTTATGTTAATTTCTTTCTGTAAATGATGATGATGATAAAGATCAGTAAATGTAAGTAAGAACATAAGAATGAAGGTAACTGTGTAACACGGGTTAGGGTTCCTCTCCTTCACTTCCTTCTTTCTACTCCCTCTACCCGTATTCTTACTTATTATTCTCTACCAAGGGACTCCAAAACTTTTACCAAAGCCAACTCCACGCCACGTGGTCCTAAGACGATTGACCGACTTAGGATTCTACACCCAGTATGACGTGACCTAAGCTCTGAACAAAACCCTAGAGTCGCCTCTATGCTGCCACCACCAGACCAGCTCTACAGAGCAATGATCGAGGTCTGGATCGATCACGCTAATTAATCAACCTTGGGGCTTGATCCCCACTAGTAGTTTATAACCTCGGAAACTTGAGTGTGGAATTAATTAGATGGGGATGATGAATTCCGATCCGATGTTAGAATCGGCGCCCAATACAACTCTGCCTCGTGTGGACCACGTGACCAGGACAAGTTTACACATAAAACACATGGAAATAATGAAATGCAAAAATATTAATAAATTTAATTTATTAAAAGAAAAACTAAAACAAAATCTAAAAATGTTCACTCCCTATCACTTTAACACTCCCTACTTGACCTGAGTGGCAAATGAGACTATTTCTATACTTAACAATAGCAACTATACCTTGGGCGACCAGCTAGATGTCTTGGCTGGTCTTGGGGAGAGGTAAGATGTTTGACCTCTCCCAGCTGCTTCCGTGACCACACTGATCTCTTCCTTGTCTGGTCTCCCCCAGACAGAACATTGTATCCTTCCGCCTAGTCAAAGTTCTACCCAGTTACTAGCAAGGTTTAAGTTATAACAATTAACCTCTGTTGTACTTAATTGATCCAGACTGGTTGAATTATTTTACTGAATTAAATTACAAACATCTAACGGCAGAGCTGTTCCCGATCACAAAAATGGTTATTAAAACTTTGAGAAATAGTAGACCTGTCAACCCCTGATGACCTATGACCGCCGGTCACTCCGCTTTAAAAGTTAGATCTGATTCGTGACGTCACTGATGGTGACTTAAACTCAATAATTAGAATACTCTTGATATTGTATCCAGTACTATTATACAATACAATTTTAATGCAAAATGAATAAAGGCTAATTTCTCTAAATTACTGAATACTATAGGATGATTCATTATACGCAGCTATGAACAAAGCGTTGGTTATTTCCACCGCGAATTCCCCTGGGGGTCAGGTCACCATGCGGCTCAGCTTCCTATTCTCTTTTGTCGATAAACCACTCTGGATAATTCTTACAACAGCCTAGTTTGTTACAACTGCAAAAGACTTATTGGCCCATACGAGGCAGCTCCTCGTATGGAGCTGCCTTTGATAAGTAATTACCAAAGAAGGCACCAAGCCGGGAAGGCTGTGTAGCACAATCAAATAAGTCAACTGCTCCTGAAGAGGACGGTATTACTTACAGTTTACTAAGATTAGTCTCACAAGTACCAGGTAATCCACTTTTAGTGTTGTACAGAATGAGTTTAAGTGAAGGAGTATTACCTGATGATTGGACAGTGTCATTGTTCCCATCCCCAAAGCACACTCAGATAATTATAGACCCATATCTCTACCATAATTTTGTCTATTAGCACAGTTTTCGGCGTGAATGCATTTTGGTTCTACAAGGTAGCCAACTCCATCAAAATATTAAATATGTACCCAACTCAATTAACGATTAATCAACCAATTACTCCATGGGATAACTTGGATCTAGCAGTTGATTTTGTAAATGCACCCAAGAAAGATAATGTACACTCTACATTATTAAAACAGTTAACACTGTGAAGCATCACTGAAAGTACTCAGAGTATGGGTAACGATGTGTATCAGTGCTATACCGACGGTTCTGTAGAAGAAGGTGGACGATGTACCGGATGTGCATGTAATATATTTGAACAATCTTCTCTCTTACATACATGAATGAAGCGCTATGCTAAACTGTGTAATTACTATTTGAGTACTGGAACACTTGATGATATATTGAACTTGTACCCTAGATTGACGATGTAACGTATCAATTATACAATGAATGTATGTGATGTAACTCTATAACCTGAGCTTGTGAAAGCACCTTAATCACCTTCAGTGATTAAGTGCTTAATTGCACACTAGTTTCTCTATCAGTTATCTCACCTTGTCAGAGTAAAAGAGACAAATATATGTGTATGTATGTGTTCAGAATTCAATTTCACCTTTGTAAATGCACGTTAATGACACTATGTAAAAGACACATCGAACACTTTATGTAGGGCATACGTAAATCTGTGTATTTATGTATTTACGTATGTAGCTATGTAGCTTAGCCTAGCATTTTAAAAACACTACAATCACCTTATGTGGTTGATTGTTCAATAAATCCCTGAACTATATGTTTAACAAATCTCTAACCCTATCAATGGAGTTAGTTTAGTTCTTATATTATGCACCCTATACCCATCTTGTGGGCGGTAGTGGAAAGGGTTAGAGTCCATGGCGGACTGAAGAAAATGTATATATGATGGTTAGCATTGTTAATGTGTGGCCACGTCTGTGGTAGAAAATAATACAAAAAAATCAAATAAAGGTATTATTGAAACTTTATACGAAAACATTAAATCCTAAATATATCTTTAATATTATACTTGAAATATGGTATACTTTGCTCTCTCCATCGTACTTCTGCACCTGCTGGCAAGTGGTTCGGTGCAGTGTGCAGGTGATGTTCATTACTGGGTGAGCTGGCAAGTGGTGCTCACCTGCCAGCTCACCCAACGAAAATTTGGTTTTTAATACACTTACACATTTATTGGGTCTTTCCTTCACCTTCATTCAAGCACTAGGGTATTACAGTAAGTGTTTTAATTATAATATTAATTAACGTTATTATTTTTAATTTTTATTATTATTAGTATTATTATTAACAGGAGAGGATCGAGTGTGTGTGTGTGGGGGGGGGGGGGGGAATAATGGTACACATGTCCACATCCCAATGCCCGCCCTTCCAGGACTGGGGGTGCGGGGGTGTACAATAAACTATACC
>NC_091220.1:21317480-21332480 GCF_040958095.1 Procambarus clarkii
TGATGCTAAGATAATAGGAAGGATAAGAAATTTAGATGATTGTCATGCCCTTCAAGAAAACCTGGATAAAATAAGTATATGGAGCACCACTTGGCAAATGGAATTTAATGTTAATAAATGCCATGTTATGGAATGTGGAACAGGAGAACATAGACCCCACACAACCTATACATTATGTGAGAAATCTTTAAAGAATTCTGATAAAGAAAGAGATCTAGGGGTGGTTCTAGATAGAAAACTATCACCTGAGAACCACATAAAGAATATTGTGCGAGGAGCCTATGCTACGCTTTCTAACTTTAGAATTGCGTTTAAATACATGGATGGCGATATACTAAAGAAATTGTTCATGACTTTTGTTACGCCAAAGCTAGAATATGCAGCTGTTGTGTGGTGCCCAACAACAGAAGTTGGCCCATATCTTAAGAAGCACATCAACAAACTGGAAAAGGTGCAAAGACATGCTACTAAGTGGCTCCCAGAACTGAAGGGCAAGAGCTACGAGGAGAGGTTAGAGGCATTAAATATGCCAAAACTAAAAGACAGAAGAAAGAGGTGATATGATCACTACATACAAAATAGTATCAGGAATTGATAAAATCGACAGCGAAGATTTCCTGAGACCTGGAACTTCAAGAACAGGAGGTCATAGATTGAAACTAGCTTAACACAGATGCTAAAGAAATATAAGAAAATTCACTTTCGCAAATAGCGTGGTAGACGGTTGGAACAAGTTAGGTGAGAAGGTGGTGGAGGCCAAGACTGTCAGTAGTTTCAAAGCGTTATATGACAAAGAGTGCTGGGAAGACGGTCTCATCCTGTAACTACACTTAGGTATTTACACACACACTAACTATAACTATATATATATATATATATATATATATATATATATGTCGTACCTAGTAGCCAGAATGCACTTTTCAGCCTACTATGCAAGGCCCGATTTGCCTAATAAGCCAAGTTTTCATTAATTAATATATTTTCTCTATTTTTTTTCTTATGAAATGATAAAGCTATCCATTTCATTATGTATGAGGTCAATTCTTTTTTTATTGGAGTTAAAATTAATATAGATATATGACCGAACCTAACCAACCCTACCTAAACTATCTTTATAGGTTAGGTTAGGTAGCTGAAAATGTTAGGTTAGGTAGTCGAAAAAACATTAATTCATGAAAACTTGGCTTATTAGGAAAACCGGGCCTTGTATAGTAGGCTGAGATGTGCGTTCTGGCTACTAGGTACGACACACACACACACACTATATATATATATATATATATATATATATATATATATATATATATATATATATATATATATATATATATATATATATATGTCGTACCTAGTAGCCAGAACTCGCTTCTCAGCCTACTATGCAAGGCCCGATTTGCCTAATAAGCCAAGTTTTCATGAATTAATTGTTTTTCGACTACCTAACCTACCTAACCTAACCTAACTTTCTCTACTACCTAACCTAACCTAACCTATAAAGATAGGTTAGGTTAGGTTAGGTAGGGTTGGTTAGGTTCGGTCATATATCTACGTTAATTTTAACTCCAATAAAAAAACATTAACCTCATACATAATGAAATGGGTAGCTTTATCATTTCATAAGAAAAAAATTATAGAAAATATATTAATTCAGGAAAACTTGGCTTATTAGGCAAATTTGGCCTTGCATAGTAGGCTGAGAAGTGCGTTCTGGCTACTAGGTACGACATATATATATATATATATATATATATATATATATATATATCGGACAATTAGGAAAAAAAAAAAAAAAATTTAAATTATTTTACCTTGTACCTAGATCCACCAGGCCTGTTTGGTCTATGTTTCAGTACTTGAGAAATCTGGAAGGTCACATCCTCCTCCTCAACTTGTGGATGTGCGTTGATAGATGATTCTGTAAAATTAAGTTATTTATATAATAATAAATTCAGTATAACAATAATATTCTGTAAAATTAAAAGTAATTTATACATCAATCAGATAAAACTCTCCAGAGATGGTGATACACAACATATAAAGGACAAGCTTCAGAACAAAATATGCATTTAGGAATAAGGTTTTGTACATGTAGGTAGCACATGAGAAAATAAGTGGAAGGTGATCAAGTTTATATTAACATGTTAATGGCTTTGTTAAGGCTTTGCAAGAATGAAAAAATATTAATAATATAATATCACCTACCAATTAATTGTACATCATTTATAAGTCAATTATTTGCATTATTATTATTCAATACTAATGATATAAAAATGCATTTTTTGAAATTTTGAAATTGAAATTTTGAAAATTTTGAAATTGTTCACAATTTTTGTTACACCAAAGTTGGAGTATGCAGCAGTTGTATGGTGCCCATATCTTAGAAAGCATATCAACAAACTGGAAACGGTGCAGAGACATGCCACTAAGTGGCCTTAACTAAATGCCATTAAATATGCCAAATATACTACATAAATATACATACTACACATGCACAATAATTGTCCTGGGACCTCTGATATTCCTAATATAATATATAGGGCCATCAACACACCTCCAGCTAGGGCCACCAACACACCTCCAGGGCCATCAACACGCCTCCAGGGCCATCAACACAACACCACCATCAACACACCTCCAGGGCCATCAACACAACACCACCATCAACACACCTCCAGGGCCATCAACACAACACCACCATCAACACACCTCCAGGGCCATCAACACAACACCACCATCAACACACCTCCAGGGCCATCAACACAACACCACCATCAACACACCTCCAGGGCCATCAACACACCTCCAGGGCCATCAACACAACACCACCATCAACACACCTCCAGGGCCATCAACACAACACCACCATCAACACACCTCCAGGGCCATCAACACAACACCACCATCAACACACCTCCAGGGCCATCAACACAACACCACCATCAACACACCTCCAGGGCCATCAACACAACACCACCATCAACACACCTCCAGGGCCATCAACACAACACCACCATCAACACACCTCCAGGGCCATCAACACAACACCACCATCAACACACCTCCAGGGCCATCAACACAACACCACCATCAACACACCTCCAGGGCCATCAACACAACACCACCATCAACACACCATCCAGCCAGGGCCATCAACACGCCTCCAGGCCATCAACACGCCTCCAGGGCCATCAACACACCATCCAGCCTACCACCACAAGCTTATATATATACTACACATGTCTAAGAGCAAATAAAAGAAAACAGTTACCTTAACTATTGAAGATGCAGCAGGATTTTGTGGATAAGCCAGCAGCCGTCCCTCTCGACACGGTTTTAAAATGGCGGCGACTACCACAACATGCAACGAGCCTAAAGAATGTCCAGCGCTAGCATTATCTAAACGCTATTATATATTATCAAGCAATACGGAAATCTAAAATAAAAAAAATGATACAAATAATTGTATTAAATATTTATTTGCAATTACAATACCTCGGGAATATATTTTTGCGTTAGCAAAACATATTAAGTTCGTATTTAGTTTAACTCATTTAAATTCTTTACAAATAATAACCTGATTTTACCTGATGGCCATTAACATTAATGTTTTATGTTGATACATTTCATACCCTTATTATTTCAATATCTTTCTTTATTATGCACCCCATACCCATCCCGTGGGCGGTGGTGTAAAGGATTACAGAGGCACATAATGGGTTCAGGAACTGAACTCTCTAGTTTGTTTAGCTAAGCAAATAACAATTTTTGACGCTAGTTACAAAATTATTAATGTTATATATACATGTACACACTCTCATACATACATGTACATATATATATATATATATATATATATACGTATACATATATACATACACATGCATATTTATAATCACCCACACAAATACACACATCAATAATCTCTGTGTCACTTATTTTATACATGTTCTTGTAGAACATTCTATTGCGAACACATTGGGCGCTGCCCAATAAACTCGCCCCTCGGGGCAAAATTATTTTTTTTTTTTTAATCTTGGTGGAACATAAAATGGCCGCCTGTGTTTATGCTGTCGTCAGATGGCGCTGTGACGTCACAGATGAGGGAAGCACGTACTGCGCATTAATGCCTCGATCCCTCGTTATTTATTTATTTTATTTATTTATATATATACAAGAACGTACATTGGGGGGTTAAGACACAACATAGAGCTTAAGTTAGAATTATAATCTTGTAAAACCACTAGCTTGCATATATAGAGTTTCGGGCAAGTCCTTAAACTAATCTTTGAGCAAATTCTTAAACAGAGTTTTAGAGAAATAATTAAATGTAAAATTGATAAAAAGTGTTTAACAGGTACATTACAGCTTTACTTTACAAGTACAGATGATTTTAAGTAGGATAATTACAGTAAAATTGTCAAAAAATTGTTTACAGGTACGATGCAAGAATTTGACACAAAAGCAGATCAGAACAATACACAATAATGAACAAGGAATCCTAAGTACAATTAGGAAAACATCTCAGGGTTATACATTGGATTACTGAAGCACAATATGAGGATCATTACAAATAGTAATGCAGTAGAATATGCACTCATATTCTATTATTAAGTTAATATTAAGTTCCTTCCTCATGTTAAGTATCTTTGTGGTACTAGGGACATCCAAGGATTATCTTCAAGGCTTCGTTCTGCAAGTTTTCAAGCCCTTTAAGCTTTCTTTCAGTCATCAAGGCAAGCAGAGATGCAACATAATCCACTAGCTCCTTTATGAACTGGCGTTACTCTTGCGTTTTTAAGGATATCAGGGAATGTATGACACTCAAGGGATTTGTTGAACAGCAGAGCTATAGGTGGTGCAAGGGCATATGGGAGGCGCTCTTGTATACAATGGATGGGATTTCACTGATGTTCCCAGCTTTGGTTTTTAGTGAATGTATGATGGACACAACATCTGACGGGCTGACTGGTGAGAGGAGAAGAGAGTTTGGATAGCTGCCTGAGAGATATGTGTTGATATGTGTCTGAGTCTGTGGGATTTTACTTGCAAGGTTAGCACCAATCGATGAAAAGAAGCTATTAAATTCATTCGCCATTTCTAAGTCAGATGACAGTGTAAGGCCATCCTTAGAGAGTGTTATCTGGTTGTGGGAGTGTTGTTTAGTTCCCAGGATGTTAGAGATGGTATTCCATGTGCTTTTCATGTTGCCTTTTGCTTCTTTGAATCTAGTCTCATAATATGAAAGTTTTGCTTTTCTTATGATACTGGTAAGCACTGACGAGTACCTTTTAACTACTTCCATTGGAATTAGGCCACTCCTAAATTTCTTTTCGTATTCATGTTTTTTGTTGATTGATTTAATTATGCCACTTGTGAGCCACGGGTTATTTTTTCTTTTATCAGTTACTTGTTTGGTAAGGAGGGGACAGTGAGTGTTGTAGAGGCTTAGAGTTTTGTAGAGAAAGAGGTTAGTTGATGAGTTTATATCCTGTGAATTATTAAATTCAGATTCCCAGTTAATATTGTGAAGTGCATTAGAGAGATTGCCTAAAGCTGATTCACTATGTAGCCTGAATGAAAGTTTTTTGGTTTCTGGTGGTGATGTGTCAATGTTTGCTATGAGGAAAGTAGGATAGTGGTCAGTTGTTCTGTCATAAATTACCCCAGATGTAAGGGGAGCTGTTATATTAGTCCAAAGGTGATCCAGGGTAGTGGCAGATGTTTGAGTGACTCGGGTGGGCTTGGTGATTGTGGGGATTAGCATACAGGAGTGCATGCTGTTACGGAAATAGTCAACTTGAGGGTTGTTTTCAACATTCAATAAAGAAATTCTGGAGGGCTTCTGTGCAAGGGTTAGGATGAGCTAGCCTAAGCATTTTTATACCAATTTGACAGTTATTTTCAGTAACACGATAAACAACGCTCGGAATATTAAGTTCCTTTCTCATATTAAGTATCTTTGTGGTACGAGGGCACCCAAGGATTATCCTCACGGCTTCGTTCTGCAATTTTTCAAACCCTCCAAGCTTTCTTTCAGGATGCCTTAAAGTTAGTTTAGTTCATTTATTATGCATCCCATACCCATCTTGTGGGCGGTAGTGGAAAGGGTTGCAGAGGCACATAATGGGCTCAGGGACTGAACCCCACAATTCATTTAGCTAAGCAAGTTACAATCTTGATGAGCTAGTTACAAAATTCAGTATAAGTCGTCACATCAACAATGGGTTCGAGATCGATCACAAGTACAGTTTCTAAATTAAGCAACTGACATATGTGGAGAGCTAGTGTCACAATTGATATGTTTGTCCTGCACACCGCCCCCCATCCAGTGGGCAGCGGTGGATAGGTTACAATCACTTTGTTACTACTTACAGTTAGCAAACTGGGGATATTTGGCTAAAATTTCTGGTACCAGATAATTTTGAATGAAATATTGACACATCGTTGGTACATTGGTTATAAAATTGTCTCTGAATTCACTATCACATAGTGACGGAGGGTGTGCGAATAATTTTGTTGACAGTTAACATTTGGTCAGGTCTACATCGGCAGATAATGAGAATTCCCAGAAATACTTGTAACCGAGTCTAAGCCGAGCAGTAGTAACATCTAGAAGTCTGCTGATTTTATTGGATGAACCATAGATGTGTCGCTCCTCTTGCATAATAGTATTGAACGAAAGTTAATCTCCCCAAACAATTTCGCGTTTTGAGCAAGTTACCCCTCCACTCTCTCCATTTTTTTTTGGACATTCCCTGGTAGTGTGCGGAAATACTGAAAAGTGTATACTCTTTTCAACTTTGTCACCTTAATTCTCGTCCTATGTCTTTCATTTTGGTATCAATGCGTTCGCAATAGAATTCCCAACAGAACTATGTGCATATAATGTCAAAGACAGCAGCGCGCTCCACCCGCCGACAAGATGAATGTAGGCCAAGGGTACCAGAAAAAGAAAGCTGAGCGTGATAATACTGAAAAGTGTATACCCTTTTCAACTTTGTTACCTCAATTCTCATCCTAGGTTTTTCAATTTAGCATCAATGTGTTCGCAATAGAATTCTCTACAGGACTAAAGGCATATAAACTCCAAAAGCCCGGCTTACCATCCGCAACAAACAGAGAAAGCGAGAGCGTGTTACCAGGGAGCGCACAAGAGCGATAAAATGTATACACTCTTTTCATTCTGGTCACCTCAATTGTCATCCTAGGTCTTTCATTTTGGTATCAATGTGTTCGCAATAGAATTTCCAACCGGAATTTATGCATGAAATGTCAAAAACAGCAGCGTGCTCCACCCGCTGACGTGATGAAAGCACGGCGGACCATCCACACAAAACAGAGAAAGTGAGAGAAAGTAACCTGGGAGCACTCTAGTGCAATGTAATGTGAACACACTTTTCACTTTGGTTACCTCAATTCTCGTCATATGTCTTTCATTTTGGTATCAATGTGTTCGCAATTGTATCTGCTGGCATTTTACCCTTTGCTTGGATCTGAAGGGTTTTAGGCTCACCACGATGCAATCTGATAGTACCACACGTGTATATACCTATCTTCAAGCAGCAATTCACTCATTCAAACCGACTTATAATGGTTATCCATATATAAATGGTAATCTTTGTTCTACCTGTTAACCTGTCATATGAAGAAAGATTGTCAAAGCTTATATTACATTCTCTAGAAAAGCAAAGAATTAGGAGTGATATATGGTAGAGGTGCACAATGGGATGAATGGACATAACAAAGGGGACATTAATGGGGTATTAAAAGTAGCAACACAAGACAGAACTCGAAACAAAGTGTAAAAATTGGAAAAATTTAGATTTAGGAAAGAACTGTATGAGTAAATACACTGGGTTTGTACCTTAAGGTTCATGTATGCAATATTACAGAGTTCCAGTTAACTCCCATGCATGCAATTAATTTATGTTATGTTTATGTTTTTTATGTTAAAATGTTTTTGTTGATTTGTTTGTATATTTTCATAAGTAAAGCATGCTTACCGTCTAATCCAAGTTTTATGATAACTTTACAATGTTTAAAACATAAAGTTCAATATATATTCTGGTTTTCACACAGGAATTATACGTTAATATAACATCATAATAACGTAATGATGTCGTGTAAATAACGTTATACTGACGTCATATAAATGTTATATTTATGTTATAAGAACGTAAATTGGATAGCTTTACAGAAAGTAAACAAAAAAAACTAAATGTTGACTGAAAATTATTTATTCTTAAATATAAAGCATGAAAACATTATAATACCATAGCATTTACTATTATTTTTAAATTTTTACATAAATCTTAAAAAACTGTGTCATAAGAATATATGTTTTTAGTTATATCCTTTGGTTTTAAGAATGTCAGATATACGTATTTATGTCAAAAGTTACAGTATTACCTTTGTGGAACCATTTAAAAACGTCCACAAACGTTCTGTGTTTGCTGGGAGAGTAGCTTAGGCTATTTCAACCCCCCTCTAATTCAAGTCCCTCAAGGGGCGCACAAATACTGTGACTACAAATAGACAAATAACATTACAAGAATCCAAACAAGAATTGTGAACCCTATACTCACAGGATGAATATAGGGTACACAATAAACTACCACTCACATCATGGGTATGGGTTGCACAAGAAACTATCGCGCAGAGGATGAATATGGAGAGCAAAGTAAACAAAGATTCACACGATGAGAAAGGGTTGCGCAATGTCCTATGACTCACAGAATGAGTATTAGCTGCACAATAAACTACAGGTCACAGGATAAGTATGGGTTGCACAATAAATTACAGGTCACAGGATGGGTATGGGCTGCACAAACTACCGGTAACAGGATGAGTATGGGATGCACAATAAATTACGGGTCACAGGATGAGTATGGGTTGCACAAACTACTGGTAACAAGATGAGTATGGGATGCACAATAAATTACCGCACAGAGGATGAGTATAGGGTGCACAAACTGGTTGGGTAAATGGAAATGGTTGGGTACATTTCCTTTCACCTAATGCGACTATTCATGTGTCCGGACTTTCAATTCAGTTATATTTATGCCAAAGTATTAACATGCAGCTTATATTTATGTCTTTATGATGACATAGAAAACTTCGTTTATTACAATATCTAGATTAAATTAACATTGATCTTCGGAAGGTCATAGTTCCCATATCGGTAAGGAGAGCGTCGGCCATGAAGCCTTGTTTAAAGTATGAATATTTTTCCTCTCTAATAAGGTATAATCTCTGTGATGGATTCACAAAAACTATTTTATATCTGCCTTTCTGATAACATATACAAATATAATCTTTATTTGTGAATATTTGTTAATTAAGCAATATATCAGAGGGCGTGTAGGGTTCGGTGTTCAATGAACGAAAAGGACTGGATCACTGTGTACAGGAGGCTGATATGGCAGCAAACACTCTCCTGGCGACCATATTTCTTGGATAAGTCGCTCCACACAATTGTCGCTTGGACCGTCGACTTCCTATGGCGTCACCTCTCACATATTTACGTCTCATTTCGTTATGAAATTAGATTATTTCAGAGAAAAAATAGGTTTGATCATGTTCTACGTGTAGCACCAACATTATAGTAAGTAAATATACCATATTTCTTCATTACTTACGTAATGCTAATACGTTTTGGGTAGTTTTGGCCTGATTTGGGTGATTGGGGTAATTCTATGGACCGCTCGCCTGGCGTTCCGCGAGCGCTATGTCATGGGTTCGTATCCTGGCCGGGGAGGATTTACTGGGCGTAATTCCTTAACTGTAGCCTCTGTTTAACGCAACAGTAAAATGTGTACTTGGATGAAAAAACGATTCTTCGCGGCGGGGGATCGTATTCCAGGGACCATAGGATTAAGGACTTGCCCGAAACGCTACGCGTACTAGTGGCTGTACAAGAATGTAACAACTCTTGTATATATCTCAAAAAAAAAATATCTCAAAAGAATAAGAAGAGGAAGCAAGGGAGCGTAGGAGAAGACAATGAACAGAAAAAGGGGAGAAGAGAGAAAGAAAAGGAAAGAGAAAGAAAGATAAATGGAAGGGGTAAACTAAGTTAAGTCACGTTTGTTAGAAAGATTAGAGCATTTGAGTATATACTGTGAAAGGGAAGAGTTCACAGCAACAAAGCCAGGACTCAAGTTCATGTTGGGTACATTGTGTATATGAGTCGATTCTACACGACGGCGTCTGTGTAGAGGCAGGAAAGATTATTTTTGGAGGAAGACCAATCAATGGGATGATTAGAATCCCTCACATGGCAGAAGAGAGCATTGTTAGTGTCTGCAGACTTAACACTTACATAAGAACATAAGAACAAAGGTAACTGCAGAAGGCCTATTGGCCCATAGGCAGTTGCTAGGCTGTGTGGGGAGAAGAGAAAGGAAATTAGGAGCAAGTATTGGCAGGAATTTGCAGAGAAAGTTGGGAGTAACAGAAACTTGAAGGAAATCTGGCAAGACGTAAATAAAATAAGGGGTAAAAAGCACAATTTTGTTGCACATCCAGACCCGCAAGGAATTGCAAATGGGCTCGTAAATAAATGGGCGGAAGCTGCCAAACTTAGTTCATTACCCGCTGTAACGAGTAGAGTCAGGCAGAGTGCCAGAGTTTTGGAAAGTTGCTAATGTGATACCAGTTTTTAAGAAAGGAGATAGATCACTTGCGTCTAACTATCGACCAATTAGCCTAACGTCTATTGTGGGAAAGTTACTCGAATCTATAATAGCAAATAAAATTCGTCTTCATCTTGAAAAACATAAATTAATAATTGAGTCTCAACATGGTTTTATAAATGGCCGTTCATGTTTAACAAATTTGTTATCTTTTTATTCTAGCATTGTTGAGGCAGTTGATAGTGGTAAGGATTGCGATGTTGTATACCTTGACTTTAGC
Organism: Procambarus clarkii; assembly: GCF_040958095.1. NCBI lineage: Eukaryota > Metazoa > Arthropoda > Malacostraca > Decapoda > Cambaridae > Procambarus > Procambarus clarkii. The sequence goes on from NC_091220.1 coordinate 21,328,398, forward strand.
AAAGCTTTTGATACAGTGCCACATGAAAGACTGATTAAAAAAATAGAGTCTCATGGTATTGGGGGTGCTATATTAAGCTGGATTAGGGCATGGCTATACCAAAGGAAACAGAGAGTTAGTATAAATGGAATCAAGTCAGAGTGGGAAAATGTTGTAAGTGGAGTGCCTCAAGGCTCTGTCCTGGGACCTCTGTTGTTTATAATATATATAAATGATTTAGATTCAGGTTTGAGTAGCAACATTTGCAAATTTGCCGATGATACGAAAATCGGTAGGGAAATTAATTCGGAGGAGGACTCACTATCACTTCAAGTTGATCTAGATAGGGTTTTGAAATGGTCAAAGGATTGGCAGATGCAGTTTAATGCTGATAAATGTAAAGTTCTGAGGTTAGGTAATGATGATAGAGTTACAAGATACGAGCTAGATGGTGTTGTGATTGCGAAGTCGGATTGCGAAAGGGATCTGGGAGTTATGATTAGTAAGAATTTAAAACAAAAGGATCAATGCATAAATGTTCGTAATAAGGCAAATCGGACACTTGGATTTATTAATCGCAGCGTTAGTAACAAGACACCTGGTGTGGTTCTCAAGCTATATCTTGCTCTAGTTAGGCCCCATTTAGATTATGCAGTTCAATTTTGGTCGCCATATTATAGAATGGATATAAATTCACTTGAACGTGTCCAGCGTAGGATGACTAAGTTAATTCCCCAAATTAGAAATCTTTCATATGAAGAAAGATTAACAAAGCTTAAGTTGCATTCACTGGAAAGGCGAAGAGTTAGGGGCGACATGATAGAGGTTTACAAGTGGGTGAATGGACATAACAAGGGGGATATTAATAGGGTATTAAAAGTATCAACACAGGACAGAACACGAAACAATGGGTATAAATTGGATAAGTTTAGATTTAGGAAAGACTTGGGTAAATACTGGTTCAGTAACAGGGTTGTTGATTTGTGGAACCAATTGCCGCGTAACGTGGTGGAGGTGGGGTCCCTCGATTGTTTCAAGCGCGGGTTGGACAAGTATATGAGTGGGATTGGGTGGTTATAGAATAGGAGCTGCCCCGAATGGGCCAATAGGCCTTCTGCAGTTACCTTTGTTCTTATGTTCTTATGTAGAGTCGTTAGATTCTTGGAAAGATCTAAGAAAGGATTTTATACTTATAGCAGGTAACAGTGGTGATGTCACTTGCACAGGTATTACCAGAGAAGAACTAATAATTGCGATTAAAGTTGGGAAATCTACCGCACCTGGGGAGGATGGAGTAACTTATGAAATACTTAATGAACTTGCCACTATGACGAAAAGCCCACTTTTAGACCTCTTTAATATTAGTTATAAAGAGGGCAGTATTCCCAGTAAATGGAAAAAAGCTATGATCATCCCTATCCCTAAAGCCAATGGAGAGTATAGACCTGTGTCTTTAACCTCGTGTTTTTGTAAAATGATGGAGAGGATCATTTTAAATAGACTTTTATATATAATAGGTGATCAGCTGTCCAGTAATTTGTTCGGGTTCCTCAAAGGAAAAAGTACCTCTGATTGTATTATTAAATGTCTAGCTAATGAAAATGATTATTATAGAATTTTCATTGATTTACAAGGAGCTTTTGATAAAGCCAACAAAGAGGTTATTTTATATGAATTAGCTAGTCTTGGTGTTAAAGGGAAATTATTGCGCTGGATAGGGGATTATCTTTACGAAAGGAAGGCTCAGGTGTGGTACCAAGGTTGTATGTCAGGTGTGAGGTCTTTTGAACTCGGCACACCTCAGGGAGGAGTGTTGAGTCCCACCCTGTTTAATGTACTAATGAATAAGATAGCATCTGAGAGATACTCAAATGGGGTAACTCCGATCATATATGCCGATGATATTTTGTTTCAGGGCAAAGATATTTCAAAGGTTCAAACAGTGTTGGACAATTTCGGAAACCTGTGTCACCATATGGGATTGGTGGTTAATGAAAACAAAACTAAGTTTGAATGTAGAAGTCGGAGCCCCATTGTTTTGAAAATAAACGATAAAAATATAGAGAGAGTTAATATATATAAATATTTAGGCATATATGTTGGATATACCCATGAGAGTTTGGAAGCTGAGATGAACAGACTGTTGGGTCAATGTCGGAAGAGATTACAACCTCTGAAGGCTTTGGCATGCTGTGGAAAGGGAGTGGGAGTCGATTGATTGATAAAGATTAAGCCACCCAAAAGGTGGCACGGGCATGAATAGCCCGTAAGTGGTGGCCCTTTTGAGCCATTACTAGTATCAAGAGCTGATACTGGAGATCTGTGGAGGTGCGACTGCACCCTGCGTGACGGGAGATGTCTCCCGTGAGTGGGAGTCCCTGAGCTACGAATGTTATACTTGAGTACTGTAAGATCTCTTATTGATTATGCTGCACCTGTCATTTCTTGTTTTGGTAAAGGTAGGATGGGCAAGTTGGAGAAGGTACAAAATGAAGCAATGAGAATTATCTTAGGATGCCCAAGAAATGCTATGATTGAGATAATGAGGATGGAGTTGAATCTGCAGAGTATTGGGGATAGAATTTCAGAGATAAATGTAGCCTCTGTCATTAGATTAATGAGAGGTGGGGGAGCTAATGAATTAATCCTCTCGGTTCAAAAGGTGGGAAGTAGTGAACAGTGTATGATGAAGAAGAGAGTATATATGAATAAATTATGTTATAATGTTATAAAGTATGATGTTATTACAGAGTGTGTTGCTGTGCCCAAGAGAAAATTTACACCACCATGGGAGGATTGTAATGTAGATGTAGTAATTACTCCCTTGCATAAGAAAAAAAGTATGTATGAAATAGGAGAGCTGAGGGCAACATATGATTGTATAATTAGAAAACTGCCTAAGGAAAACACTCTACATGTATATTGTGATGGGTCAGTAGCTAGGGATGGGAAGGCAGGATGTGGAGTCTTGATCAGGGAGTACACTGATATCGGCACTGTAGATACTGTTATTGGACGCCGCTTAACTGACAATGTCTCTTCAACGCAGGCTGAACTCCAAGGAGTATTAGCAGGATTACAGGAAGTAGTCAAATGTGGTAAAAATGCTAGCTTCTTTATTGACAGCAGAGGAGCGTTAGAGTCTTTAAATAGCAGACGCCCAGTATATCAGAATATTGTGATAGAGTGTAGAGAGAATGTTAAGAGACTAGAAAAAACTGGGTATAAAGTAAGATTCATGTGGATCCCTTCACATGTGGGAATACTGTTGAATGAGGTAGTTGATGACATAGCGAAGAGAGCCACTGAAAAAACTCTTGTTGATGTTGTATGTCAGTTAACCTTGAAACAAATAAAAACAAGAATCAAGGTGATTCAGGAGGGTGAAGAAATGATAAAGAGAATAGCAATGGTGGACAGTAGTAACACACTTAAGAATTATTCAATAATAAATACAAATTCGTCCTTCACTTATGGTAAAGGAAAGTCTACTTGGAAGGATTCAATTTACATGAGATTACGATTAGGATATAAATATATCTGGCAATACGGTGTTGATGTCAGTGAAAAAGATAAGGAGTGTAAATTATGTAGTATGCCGTACGCCCACACCTTAGAACATTATGTGTTAGAGTGTCACCTTATTGAAAAATATAGAAATAAGGAAATAAATAGTGTACCACACCAAATTGTTTGGATGTGATAATGGTATGATCTTTCCACTTCGGCTCACAAGATGGGTATAGGGTGCATAATAAATGCGCTAAAGAGAGAATGTTGTGGCTTTGGGTAATTAGATGATTCCAATTTTGCTATAAAATTATGTTAGTTTAGAGTAAAAATAAGTTTTTTTTTCATGATGTTCTACATTCAGCACCAACAATATAGTGAGTAAATATATCGTATATTTATATATTTATTTATTTATTTAAATATATATATATATATATATATATATATATATATATATATATATATATATATATATATATATATATATATATATATATATATATATATATATATATATATATATATATATATATATATATATATATATATATATATATATATATATATATATGCAAACAAGCCTGAATGGTC
>NC_091220.1:21342480-21474980 GCF_040958095.1 Procambarus clarkii
CCTAATAAGCCAAGTTTTCCTGAAATAATATATTTTCTCTATTTTTTTCCTTATGAAATGATAAAGCTACCCATTTCATTATGAATGAGGTCAATTTTTTTTTATTGGAGTTAAAATTAACGTAGATATATGATCGAACCTAGCCAACCCTACCTAACCTAACCTAACCTATCTTCATAGGTTAGGTTTGGTTAGGTAGCGGAAAAAGTTAGGTTAGGTTAGGTAGGTTAGGTTGTCGAAAAAACATTAATTCATGAAAACTTGGCTTATTAGGCAAATCGGGCCTTGCATAGTAGGCTGATAAGTGCGTTCTGGCTACTAGGTACGACATATATATATATATATATATATATATATATATATATATATATATATATATATATATATATATATATATATATATATATATATATATATATATATATATATATATATATATATATATATATATATATATATATATATATATATATATATAACTGTGCTTGGGGACCCACCACCCTTAATTACCCCTACTCCAAATTAATCAACAAAAATCTGAAATTACAACCATCACACATAAATAACATCACATGAAACAAGAAGGTATGACAGGATGTGCAGAATACCCCCGTTGAAAAGCAGAGGTGCAACAGGAACTTCTGAGAGAAGCACACATGTGCAGTATGTGTAGTACCACAGCCAGGCTGTGGTACTGCACATACTGCACAAGGATGGATTGATAAATTAATATATGGACTACTGACTTTAAACACAAGTTTATTGATTTTATTAAAAAAATATATCATATATGTTACAAAAATACTTAGGAATTTTTTCTTAGAAATTATATTGTTCTGTAAAGGAAGTAAGATTGATGGGAGTCACCTCTGACTTAATTACATAAAGTTTATTGATTTTATTACAAAAATAAATCATATTTTACATAAATAATATTTTGTTTATATTTATTTTTCTGTAAAGGAAGTAAGATTGATGGGAGTCAACTCTGACTCAATTACATTATCAAAAAATAGTTTATTATCTGCTATTATCACAAATAGTGCGTTATATATTTATTATCACAAATAGTGCGTTATTTTCTTCTGAACCATCATGACTTGCCCTTTTCCAACAGATTCATCTTCCTTCTTGACTATCTTCAAATTATTTCTTTCTTCTTTTCTATTTGATGGCTTCAAAATAATGGACGTCTTCGACCCTTCTAAGATATGATCTTTGGGAACCCTGATGAAGGTACTTGCTTCAGCAGTAAGTAGACACTGATGTGCTGAAAGTGTGGAAAACATAACATATATAATAAATATATATATTTCTTGCAAAAAACAAAACACCAAAATCACAGAAATTTGGAACCATAGTAGTCTGTAGACAGAGGCCACCAGGCATTACAACAATCGGTAGACAGAGACCAAGAAGGGCAATTGTGGTGCCACAATGGTTTCCAAGAATCCTAGCATAGATTATTTGAGTTAAAATTGGTTTACTTTTACCAAGGGGCCATTTGGAGGTAGGCCCACCCCAGTACCCACTGTGTGTGTGTATTCTTCCAAATAGTGTAGAGGTGCCATAGGCACAATCAGAGCACAGTATAAACATCAGAGGTCCGCGGTTGTTCAACGTCCTCCCAGCGACTATAAGAAATATTGACGGAACAACCGTGGACATCTTCAAGAGAAAACTGGACTGTTTTCTAAGAGAAGTTCCAGATCAGCCGAGCTGTGGTGGGTATGTGGCCCTGCGGGCCGCTCTAAGCAACAGCCTGGTGGACAAAACACTAACAATTTGAGCCTTGCCTTGGGCCGGGCTTGGGAAGTAGAAGAACTCCCAGAACCCCATCAAGCAGGTGTAATGTACTCAGGTAACTAGTGCCCAGACACAGAAACTAGACACCAAACTAGACACAGACACTAGACAGAGTTCCACATAAGAGGTTGTTCTGGAAACTGGAAAATATTGGAGTGACAGGTATAGTGACAGGTACGCTTCTAACATGGATGAAAAATTTTCTGACTGATAGAAAAATGAGGGCTGTGATCAGAGGCAATGTATCGGACTGGAGAAATGTCACAAGTTGAGTACCACAAAGTTCAGTTCTTGCACCAGTGATGTTTATTGTCTACATAAATGATCTACCAGTTGGTATACAGAATTATATGAACATGTTTGCTGATAATGCTAAGATAATAGGAAGGATAAGAAACTTAGATGATTGTCATGCCCTTCAAGAAGACCTGGACAAAATAAGTACATGGAACGCCACTTGGCATATGGAATTTAATGTTAATAAATGCCATGTTATGGAATGTGGAATAGGAGAACATAGACCCCACACAACCTATATATTATGTGAGAAATCTTTAAAGAATTCTGATAAAGAAAGAGATCTAGGGGTGGTTCTAGATAGAAAACTATCACCTGAGGACCATATAAACAATATTGTGCGAGGAGCCTATGCCACGCTTTCTAACATCAGAATTGCTTTTAAATACATGGATGGCGATATACTAAAGAAATTGTTCACGACCTTTGTTAGGCCAAAGCTAGAATATGCAGCAGTTGTGTGGTGCCCATATCTTAAGAAGCACATCAACAAACTGGAAAAGGTGCAAAGACATGCTACTAAGTGGCTCCCAGAACTGAAGGGCAAGAGCTACGAGGAGAGGTTAGAGGCATTAAATATGCCAAAACTAGAAGACAGAAGAAAAAGAGGTGATATGATCACTACATACAAAATAGTAACAGGAATTGATAAAATGGATAGGGAAGATTTCTTGAGACCTGGAACGTTAAGAACAAGAGGTCATAGATATAAACTAGCTAAACACAGATGCCGAAGAAATATAAGAAAAATTCACTTTCGCAAACAGAGTGGTAGACGGTTGGAATAAGTTAGGTGGTGGAGGCCAAGACCGTCAGTAGTTTCAAAGCGTTATATGACAAAGAGTGCTGGGAAGACGGGACACCACGAGCGTAGCTCTCATCTTGTAACTACACTTAGGTAATTACCTCTACTGTAAGATAACTAGTGGGAAAATGCAAGTAATGCAATCTAACAAGTGAACAAAACAAATTAAGAGTGCGACACGTGGTAGCAACACTGCCACTATGAAAACACCCACTACTCCATCGACCGGGATAATTTTTTAGCAAGAGGAGGAGGAGAAGAATAGCTAAAAATGACCAGACTCTACCACCAACTCGGTCAAATGCTAGAGAGGACGCAAACACAGTGGCCTCCTTACCAGAGCCTCAGATATTATCACGAAGTAAGGCATCCAGCACTTTCACTAACACGATAACATCATTTATATTTGCCAACATCCAGGGTATAAAAACACGCAAATCCAACAAAGTTCACTTTATAGATGGTCTCCTTCATGAGGCAAATGCAGTGTTTGCAGCCCTAACAGAAACCCACACAAAGGACTACCATGATGGTGAAATATGGATCTCAGAGTACAATCTTTTCATATGTGATAGGAAACACCGGCTTCAGGGTGGGGTCAGCCTCTACATCAAAGACACACTCATCTGTACTGAGCTGCTAAACACCTCAAATGATATGGTGGAAGTGCTGATAATCAAAATAGAGATCCTAAATGTACTTATTGTCCTTGTATATATGTCACCGGAGGCAAACCCTCAGCAGTTTAAACACCAACTAATGAAAATAGAACACTGCTTGGAATACCTCACAAATCCAGCTCCGAACATCATCCTGCTTGGGGACTTCAACCTACGGCACCTGAAATGGAAGCACCTGGCTAATACAGTAATATCAGAAAGAATACCAGGAAGTAGCCTAAATGAACAGGTACATGCAAATGACCTGCTACGGATGTGCGACAGGTTTGCCTTAAACAAGCAAATAGTAGAACCAACTAGGAAGGAGAACACGCTGGATCTCATTTTCACTAATAATGATGAATTGATCAGAAACATAATGATTACAAATACCTGTTACTCAGATCACAACTTAATTGAAGTTATGACAACCATGGGGAATAGACCTTCAAAACCAGTCCAGATTCCCGGTGGAGGAGATTTCAGCAAATTCAACTTCAATAATAAACAGATAAACTGGGAGCAAATAAACAAGGACTGCACAGAAATAAACTGGGAAGAACAGCTAGAAAATGCATATCTGAACTAGTGCCTGGAAAAAATAAGCTCAGTAGTACTAAAAATATGTTTAAACCGCATACCCCTAAGAAAAAAGAGGAAGAGATGCAGATTGGAACGAGAACGTCGTTCCCTATATAGGCAAAGAAAGCGAATCGCGGAACAACTTGAGAGTCGCACCCTATCTCAAGAACGGCGAAGAAGGTTATGTAGAGAAATAGAAACAATTGAACTCAAGCTACAAGAATCATACAAAACCCAGGAGAGGCAAAGAGAGCAAAAGGCCATCAGTGAAATAGAGAGGAATCCGAAATATTTTTTCTCCTAAGCAAAATCAAGATCAAAAACCACATCTAGTATCGGGCCCCTGAGAAAGGGAGATGGAACTTTCACCAATGACAACAAAGAAATGAGCGAGCTACTGAGGAAGCAATACGACTGTTTTCTGCGAGCCATTAAACGCACTAAAGATTTCTAACCAAAATGAGTTTTTCATGGATATGATACCAACATCAAATCATATATCAGACGTCACCCTATCCCCACTGGATTTTGAAGAAGCCATAAACAGTATGCCTATGCACTCTGCACCAGGCCCGGATTCTTGGAACTCCATATTCATCAAGAACTGTAAAAAACCACTATCACAGGCCCTCCACATTATGTGGAGACAAAGCCTAGATACTGGCGTTATCCCTGATATACTAAAAACAGCAGAGATAGCACCAATTCATAAAGGAGGAAATAAGGCAGAGGCAAAAAATTAGACCGATAGCACTAACATCGCTCATCATAAAAAATTTTGAGAGAGTGCTAAGAAGTAAGATCACAACATACATGGAATCACAGCATCTGCATAACCCCGGACAACATGGTTTCAGAACAGGGCGCTCTTGCCTGTCGCAGTTGCTGGACCACTATGATATGGCATTAGATGCTATGGAAGACAAACAAAATGCTGATGTAATTTACAAAGATTTCTCAAAAGCTTTTGATAAATGACCATGGTGTTATTGCACATAAAATGCGTTCAAAAGGAATTACCGGAAAAATAGGTAGATGGATCTACAATTTCCTGACTAACAGAACACAATGTGTAATAGTCAACAAAATAAAATCCAGCCCATCAACCGTGAAGAGCTCAGTCCCCCAGGGTACTGTGTTTGCTCCAGTACTTTTTCTCATCCTCATATCGGACATAGACAAGAACACAACCAATAGCACTGTATCATCCTTTGCAGATGACACTAGGATCTTCATGAGAGTAGGCAACATAGAGGACACAGCAAACCTCCAATCAGATGTAGATCAGGTCTTTCTATGGGCTACAGAAAATAATATAGTGTTTAACGAAGATTAGTTCCAGCTCATGCGCTATGGACAAAATGAAAATATAAAAACGGCAACCACGTAAAAAACTCGGGCAAATCATAACATAGAACGAAAAGGCAATGTCAAGGATCTGGGTGTACTCATGTCTGAAGAATTTACCTTTAAAGAACATAATAAAGTAGCCATCACAACTGCAAGAAAAATGACAGGTTGGATAACAAGAACTTTTCACACTAGAGATCCTATACCGATGATGATACTTTTCAAAATGCTTGTGCTCTCTAGAGTGGAGTACTGTTGCACAATGACAGCCCCTTTTAAAGCTGGAGAAATTGCTGACCTGAAGAGCGTGCAGAGAATCTTTACTGCTAGAATCCACTCAGTAAACCATCAGTAAAAATTATTACTCAGTAAAAAAAGTAACACATCTAAACTATTGGGACCGACTAAAGAGCCTAAATCTGTACTCCCTTGAGCACAGGCGGGAGAGATACATAATAATTTACACGTGGAAAATATTAGAGGGGCTGGTCCCAAACCTGCACACAGAAATAACATCACATGAGACCAGAAGACATGGCAGGATGTGCAGAATACCCCCATTGAAAAGCAGAAGTGCAACAGGTACTCTGAGAGAGAACTCTATCAACATCAGAGGCCTGAGACTGTTCAACACGCTTCCGCTACACATAAGGGGCATAACTAGCAGACCCCTCAGAGTGTTCAAGAGAACTGGATAAGCACCTCCAAAGGATACCTGATCAACCAGGCTGTGACTCATACATCAGGCTGCGAGCAGCCGCATCCAACAGCCTGGTTGATCAGTCCAGCAACCAGGAGGCCTGGTCGACGACCGAGCCGCGGGGACGCTAAGCCCCGGAAGCCCCTCAAGGTACTTGCCCTACCATCTACATGATTTGATGCTCTGCAAATACAGCACACATCAATTCATTGCACACTTATATAATAATTATTTTGAGAATATATAACAAGTACTTTATATTTAATTTTTTTTTTTTTATATTTGTAACTATACAATATTTGTATCCCTGGTTTCCATACAGTATATTCTAAACAAAATATATATTAACAAAATACATCACAACAAATAGTTGACAGCTGGTAGACTGCCAAACAACAAAAAGAGCTTTGAATATATGATCAGATATTCTTGAGATGGGACAGGAACCAAAGACTCGCCAGGTCCAAAAAGCACACTTGAAGCCTCCCCAAAACCTCCATTCATTCATTCACAAACTTCTCCCAAGACCATCATGAATTAATGAATGAATGCATGATGGTCTTTCCCCCAAGATCAAATGATCCAAGGTATGATCCAAATATGGAAATATATTCCCCAAAGATCAAAATATCCAAGATATGATCAAAATATTCAATCAAAACTAGTGACATCAAATCAGCTTATAGAGTGGGTATCAAATCAACAGGAGGGTATAAATAACAGGAGAATTTGAGTTAAACTAGATAGCTGCTTCCGCAAGTCAGACCTTTTCAAATCTGTACTCTCTAGTAAATCAAATGTTTATGTGAATAAATGTCTGACCAGGTTCAGACAAAATCTCTTATTTAAACTGCGGGGTTTCTGGAAAAATTCCCCTGTAATTAAACATTGTTTTGTGGGAGACAATACAATTATAGCTAGGGGGACTGACACTGGAAAAACCTATTTTATAACAACTGAAGCTCACCTCAATTCTCCTGAATCACTGTGGGATAGCTGCTGAATAACCAGAGTTCAAATTATAACCTCATTTAACTACCAATGTGTACTTTAGCTGTGCCTTTCCTTCCAATAGGTTTTAACTAAAAAAAAAAAAAAAGGGTCTTCTTTATTATTGTCTCTTTTTTTTCTTTATTTACTTCCTTGTTCCATAGTACACTGGCTTTGCCTGTGTCCTCTAGTATAAACTTTATCATCCAGTGTACCTGAGTGTATCTCAATTTAATCTACCACATTTTGTTTTAGTGTTTTAGTGTAATTTTAATATTAAACTATAGTGTACTTTTTATATTATAGTAAGTAAGCTATTCATTTTATAGATTTCATAATTGCTTTTTGACTTTTATTGGTCATCCATTGTTATTAATTATTCTAGTTCATTTTTACTAGTTTCTAGTAAAGTTTTTCTAGTAAGTTTTACTAGTTTACTAGTTTTTCTAGTTTCAATAAGTTTTCATTACTTAAATTACCATTAAGTTTATATTACTTTACAATTTTTAAATCTTTAAAATTTATAACTAAAACTGGACAAACTGCAGGAATGGCCCAAGAATATATACACCAGTTGATTGACAGTTGAAACACGGGACCATAGAGCCAATCCTCAACCCCTGCAAACACAACTAGGTGAGTACAAGTTTTGCTTAGAAATCGAAGAATGAGTTTTGATTACCTGTTACAGTTGTATCTTGAGAAAGTCGATGTTTCTTCATTTTTTTCAAGGACTTATCCTCTTGCTCTACATTCTTGTCTTTCGCTTCCCTGATCTTCCTATTTTGATTTTCCTGAATGTGAACTGAAAATAAGGAAAACCTGAATAAAATATATATCCTCATTAAACAAAAATTGTGTTTCTCTACAGCTGCAGCTACAGATAACACACAGCCACTCTACTTGAATTAATGCACATGCTACACACACAAACACAATACTTCAAATCTACAAAAGTGACAGCAGAGAAGACCCACTCAATTATAGACCTGTATCATTGACAAGTGTAATAGTTAAAATATTGGAAAAAATAACAAAAACTAAATGGGTAGAACACTGGGGGAGAAATGATATAATATCAGACAGACAGTATGGTTTTTGATCTAGAAGATCCGGTGTATCGAATTTACTCAGTTTCTATGATCGAGCAACAGAGATTTTACAGGAAAGAGATGGTTGGGTTGACTGCATCTATCTGAACCTAAAAAACGCTTTTGATAGAGTTCCACATAAAGAGGTTGTTCCGGAAACTGGAAAATATTGGAGGGGTGACAGGTAAGCTTCTAACATGGATGAAAACTTTTCTGACTTATAGGAAAATGAGGGCAGTAATCAGAGGCAATGTATTAGACTGGAGAAATGTTACAAGTGGAGTACCACAGGGCTCAGATCTTGCACCGAAGATGTTCATTGTCTACATAAACAATCTACCAGATGAAATACAGAATTATATGAACATGTTTGCTGATGATGCTAAGATAATAGGAAGAACAAGAAACTTAGATGATTGGCATGCCCTTCAAGATGACCTGGACAAAATAAGTGTATGGAGCTCCACTTGGCAAATGGAATTTAATGTGAATAAATGTCATGTTATGGAATGTGGAATAGGAGAACATAGACCCCACACAACCTATAAATTATGTGAGAAATCCTTAAAAAATTCTGATAAAAAAAAGAGATCTAGGGATGGTTCTACATAGAAAAGTATCACCTGAGGACCACATAAAGAATGTTGTGCGAGGAGCCTATGCTACACTTTAATTAAATTGCTTTTCGTAATCGCTGCAGATCAGGGTCTTCCCGTTGGGCCTTACTGATTACACAATAGTCCACCAGAGCTGGATTTCTTGGGACACCGTGTGTCAGCAGCAGGGGTCCAACCACTAGAGAAGAAAATCGAGGCAATCAAGGAATTCCCGCGCCCATCTACTCCAAAGAAGTTGCAAGAATTTCTTGGTGTGGTGAATTTTTATCATCGATTCATCCCACATTGTTCGGACATCTTGCGACACTTATACGACCTCTTACATGGTCGGAAACTCACGTCCCGTCTTCCGTTGGAGTGGACTCCCCAGGCAGAGACAGCATTCACCGACATAAAAAACAAGCTGGCGGAATTCACCTTACTCGCACACCCAGTGTCTGACGCTCCCACCAATCTCTCTACCGACGCTTCAAACACAGCAATTGGTGCTGTACTACAACAGCTCATTGAAGGAGAATGGCGCCCAATTGCATTCTTTTCAGCGCGCCTGTCACCCACTGAAGAGAAGTACAGCACTTTTGATAGGGAACTGCTCGCCATCTACTCAGCCATACAACATTTCCGGCACTTTCTCGAGGGGCGGAACTTCCACATCCTCACAGACCACAAACCTCTCACTTATGCGCTGGCGGCCAAGGGTGATGCTCACTCTCCTCGAGTAGCCAACCACCTGGGATTTATTTCCCAATTTACCTCGGATATCCGTCATGTCAAAGGAACTAATAATGTCATAGCCGATGCACTGTCTCGACCCACCATAAACCACGTCGTGACAAACCCAGCTCAGGTGGACTATTGTGTAATCAGTAAGGCCCAACGGGAAGACCCTGATCTGCAGCGATTACGAACATCTGACACAGCTCTCCGGTTCATCGAGATTCCCATGGAAGGTGGCGGAAGTATAATCTGTGACACCTCACGGACGGGAGCACTTAGGCCCTACATTCCTGCCCAGTTTCGCTGGAAAACGTTCTCAGTATTTCACTCCCTAGCACACCCAGGAGTACGCGCTTCCCAGAAACTACTAACGGAGCGTGTTGTATGGCCAGGAATCAATGCCGATGTTCGACGATGGACTCGCTCATGTCTCCAGTGCCAGCGAGCGAAAACACATCGTCACACAAAGAGCCCTCTTCAACAGTTTCCGTTACCTTCTGACCGTTTCGAGGTGGTGCATGTAGACATCGTTGGACCATTACCGTCGGCAAGAGGATATTCTTATCTACTCACCTGCATCGATCGATTCTCCAGATGGCCGGAAGCAATCCCATTAATCAACATCTCAGCTGAGTCAGTGGTCCAGGCTTTCCTCTCTGGATGGGTCGCCCGTTTTGGCAGCCCCTCTGTCATCATCACCGACCAAGGACGACAGTTCGAATCATATCTATGGAAGGAACTTATGGAATTCCTCGGCACCACACATAACCGAACCACAGCATACCACCCTGAGTCGAACGGAATGGTAGAACGCTTTCATAGACAACTAAAAGCTGCCCTAAGAGCTCAAGCACGCCCTGATGATTGGATCGACAACCTTCCATTAGTCTTGCTTGGCATCCGTTCGGCCACGAAGGAGGGCAGTGGATTCTCGGCAGCAGACTTAGTATACGGATCTAGCCTGCGGCTTCCGGGCGAATTCTTAACCCCAACGCCACTTATCACACCCCCAGACCCCACTTTTGTCCAGAAATTACGGGCAGCCATGACAAACATTCGGCCTACACCACCACGCCAACCGACAACTCGTGCTACATATGTGCCTCATGAGCTCCACACAACTGAACACGTGTTTGTAAGAGTCGACGCTGTTCGACGCCCTCTACAGTCACCTTACGAAGGACCATTTAAAGTGGTTTCTCGAACACCGAAGTTCTTCACCATTGAACGCCGAGGACAGCGGGTAAACATCTCCATCGATCGCCTTAAACCAGCACACTGTGACGCTGCCCCAGACATCCCTCCAGAGACACATCCGCCGACTACGCAGTTCACTTTTCGACCACAGTTACCAGCAGCACCGCCACCTACGACAACGGACGATCCTGTACGACCTCTCACCCTACAACCCCAGTTACCAGCCGCACCACAACCTGATCCTGCGACGACGGACGATCCTGTGCGACCTCCCACCCTACGACCCCAGTTAGATGACATCAGCGAAGAGGAGGAAGTTAACTTTGATGGTTATGTAACGCGAGCAGGGCGTACAATTCGCCGACCAGCTAAGTTCCTTGATCAAGTATTTTTCCTTTCATCCCCTGGGAGGGGGAGTTCTGTAGCGAGTAGATTATCCCAATAATATACTCGCTCCAAATATAGTGTTAATGTTCCTGTCAACCTTTGGAGATGAATGAGGTGAGGCGTTGCCCAGGCAACACGGTGAGATGCCCGAGCAATATAAGCAGCGGTGTAGCGAACATTAACTAGTCTACTTTCAAGTGTGGTCTAGAGCAGACACTTGTGAGATACTGTACCAACACTCAGTGCGCTCAACTCACACCAACGTATCACCTGTGTACTTCTGTATATTCGACCAAATATATATATAGTATCTTAGTGTCTGTGTTTATTTGTCACCATACTTTACGTAACAATAGAACCGTTACAACATGGATGGTAAAATACTAAAGAAATTGTTCTATATAAATGTACAAAAAAATATTTCTTAATGTTAATCCGGATCTGAAATTCTTCCTGGCCATGTAATAGAACCCCAATAAATCAATATATGAAAATATATTTAAAAATTCTTTGATAAACGGATGAGACTTTGTTGGGTAAAGAAGGCATGAACTTCAGGTTGGATTTTTTTATATATATTTTCTTTTATTTATATATATATATATATATATATATATATATATATATATATATATATATATATATATATATATATATATATATATATATATATATATAACTGAAAACTCACACCCCAGAAGTGACTCGAACCCATACTCCCAGATGCCACGCAACTGGTATGTACAAGACGCCTTAATCCACTTGACCATCACGACCGGACAAAATGAGGTGATAGCCGAGGCTATTTGAACCACCCCACCGCCGGCACTCGGATAGTAATCTTGGGCATAGCATTTTACCAAATCACCTCATTCTTTGGGGCACACGTGAGGAACACAAATGCGAACAAGCCTGAATGGTCCCCAGGACAATATGCAACTGAAAACTCACACCCCAGAAGTGACTCGAACCCATACTCCCAGATGCCACGCAACTGGTATGTACAAGACGCCTTAATCCACTTGACCATCACGACCGGACAAAATGAGGTGATAGCCGAGGCTATTTGAACCACCCCACCGCCGGCACTCGGATAGTAATCTTGGGCATTTGTGTTCCTCACGTGTGCCCCAAAGAATGAGGTGATTTGGTAAAATGCTATGCCCAAGATTACTATCCGAGTGCCGGCGGTGGGGTGGTTCAAATAGCCTCGGCTATCACCTCATTTTGTCCGGTCGTGATGGTCAAGTGGATTAAGGCGTCTTGTACATACCAGTTGCGTGGCATCTGGGAGTATGGGTTCGAGTCACTTCTGGGGTGTGAGTTTTCAGTTGCATATTGTCCTGGGGACCATTCAGGCTTGTTCGCATTTGTGTTCCTCACGTGTGCCCCAAAGAATGAGGTGATTTGGTAAAATGCTATGCCCAAGATTACTATCCGAGTGCCGGCGGTGGGGTGGTTCAAATAGCCTCGGCTATCACCTCATTTTGTCCGGTCGTGATGGTCAAGTGGATTAAGGCGTCTTGTACATACCAGTTGCGTGGCATCTGGGAGTATGGGTTCGAGTCACTTCTGGGGTGTGAGTTTTCAGTTGCATATTGTCCTGGGGACCATTCAGGCTTGTTCGCATATATATATATATATATATATATATATATATATATATATATATATATATGGATTTTCCGCATAAAATGATCAGTGTTTTGTGATCGTCAATTGCATATATATATATATATATATATATATATATATATATATATATATATATATATATATATATATATATATATATATATATATATATATATGCGAACAAGCCTGAATGGTCCCCAGGACAATATGCAACTGAAAACTCACACCCCAGAAGTGACTCGAACCCATACTCCCAGAAGCAACGCAACTGGTATGTACAAGACGCCTTAATCCACTTGACCATCACGACCAGTCGTGATGGTCAAGTGGATTAAGGCGTCTTGTACATACCAGTTGTGTTGCTTCTGGGAGTATGGGTTCGAGTCACTTCTGGGGTGTGAGTTTTCAGTTAAATATATATAATATATATATATATATATATATATATATATATATATATATATATATATATATATATATATATATATATATATATATATATATATATATATATATATATATATATATATGTCGTACCTAGTAGCCAGAATGCACTTCTCAGCCTACTATGCAAGGCCCAATTTGCCTAATAAGCCAAGTTTTCATGAATTAATTGTTTTTAGACTACCTAACCTAACCTAACCTAACGTTTTCGGCTACCTAACCTAACCTAACCTAGAAAGAAAGGTTAGGTTAGGTTAGGTAGGGTTGGTTAGGTTCGGTCATATATCTACGTTAATTTTAACTCCAATAAAAAAAAAATTGACCTCATACATAATGAAATGGGTAGCTTTATTATTTCATAAGAAAAAAATTAGAGAAAATATATTAATTCAGGAAAACTTGGCTTATTAGGCAAATCGGGCCTTGCATAGTAGGCTGAGAAGTGCGTTCTGGCTACTAGGTACGACATATATATATATATATATATATATATATATATATATATATATATATATATATATATATATATATATATATATATATATATATATATATATATATATATATATATATATATATATATATATATGCAATTGACGATCACAAAACACTGATCATTTTATGCGGAAAATCCACAGAGAAATATGAAATGAGGTGAACGTTTCGGCTTGTTAAAGCCTTTGTCAACACCAGACTGACTAAGGAGAAGGGAGAAGGGAGAAGATATATAGGCCGACACCTGACCAACCCATCCCTAGGGTTGGTCAGGTGAAAATAACCAAAAACAGGTATAGCTTAGCTTAGAATGGTCAAAGAGGATAAAGCGGTCAGAGAATAAGGATGAAAGATTAAAGAAAAGCCTCATGAACACACAATATATGAATATACAATTATAATGAGACATTGTAAGCCTCTCTATCAGAGTTGTTTCTTAAACTGTTGTGCAATATTATAACTTAAAAATGGATCAAATTTGTACATTCCAGTACTAACATTAAGAAGATTTGGACACTGACTGATTAGAGCAGACTCAATCAAATTCCGTTCCACGAAATCCCCACAATTGGTAATGCTTTTTGCCCCATTCCAGTTAATATTGTGATCGCATAAACTCGTATGTAGATACAATGCATTAGACGTTTGGGCAGTTCTAATACTATAAGCATATTGTGACAACCGCAATTGTAAGGACTTTCCTGTTTGTCCAAGGTACACAGAATCACAATCATTGCAGGGAATCGAATACACACAACCTGCTGTATCAGGGGAGTTTTTTATTAAATTGGATTTGATCGTACTATTAGTGAACACCAAATTTATATTAAGTTTCTTAAAAATCAGAGACAATTTTTCAAGTCCACTCGCATAAGGTACCACCAATGAGTTAATAATTTTTGGTTTCGCCTTAGGGACGTGATTATAAAACGTACGCTTGGCTTGTACAAACGAGAAATCCAAAAACCTCTTAGGATATTGTAAACTCTTCCCAATTTCATATATTTTAGCAATCTCTTCATCAAAAAACTCAGGGCTGCAAACCCTCAAAGCTCGTAGAAACATTCCTGAAAATACTGCCTGTTTAACTTTACTATGATGATTCGAATATAAATGAACATACGACTCCACGTTGGTAGGTTTCCAATACACATTAAATTTGAACTTTCTAGTGACTCTATGAATCATAATGTCCAAAAACGGAAGAGTACCATTCTCCTCAGTCTCACAAGTGAATTTTAATATTCTCTCTCATCCTCTTTGACCATTCTAAGCTAAGCTATACCTGTTTTTGGTTATTTTCACCTGACCAACCCTAGGGATGGGTTGGTCAGGTGTCGGCCTATATATCCTCCCCCTTCTCCCTCCTCCTTAGTCAGTCAGGTGTTGACAAAGGCTTTAACAAGCCGAAATGTTCACCTCATTTCATATTTCTCTGTGGATTTTCCGCACATATATATATATATATATATATATATATATATATATATATATATATATATATATATATATATATATATATATATATATATATATATATATATATATATATATATATATATATTATTAAATATGACCGAAAAAGTAAGAATAATAATTCTAACACGAATTTTCTCAATCTTTCGTACATTTCTTTTCACTGTTGGAGGTAAATCAAAAATCAATTCTCCAAAATTCATTTTTATTTCTAGTCTGACGCGACACGAGCGCGTTTCGTAAAACTTATTACATTTTCAAAGCCTTTAGTTTACAAATACACAACTGAATAGAACTTACGCATCTCCGATTTTATATCTACATTTTAGTGAGGTGGATGGGGTGAGGTGGCATTAATAGGGTATTAATTTCATCAACACAAGACAGAACAAGAGGTGGCATTAATAGGGTATTAATTTCATCAACACAAGACAGAACACAAAACAATGGGTATTGAATAGAAGTGTATGTAGAAAGCCTATTGGTCCATATTTCTTGATGCTTCTATATTGGAGCGGAGTCTTGAGGTGGGTAGAATATAGTTGTGCAATAATTGGCTGTTGATTGCTGGTGTTGACTTCTTGATGTGTAGTGCCTCGCAAACGTCAAGCCGCCTGCTATCGCTGTATCTATCGATGATTTCTGTGTTGTTTACTAGGATTTCTCTGGCGATGGTTTGGTTGTGGGAAGAGATTATATGTTCCTTAATGGAGCCCTGTTGCTTATGCATCGTTAAACGCCTAGAAAGAGATGTTGTTGTCTCGCCTATATACTGTTTATTTTGGAGCTTACAGTCCCCAAGAAGGCATTTGAAGGCATAGACGACGTTAGTCTCTTTTAAAGCGTTCTGTTTTGTATCTGGAGAGTTTCTCATGAGTAGGCTGGAAGTTTTTCTGGTTTTATAGTAAATCGTCAGTTGTATCCTCTGATGCATAAGCCTCTGATGCATAACGATGCATAAGCAACAGGGCTCCATTAAGGAACATATAATCTCTTCCCACAACCAAACCATAGCCAGAGAAATCCTAGTAAACAACACAGAAATCATCGATAGATACAGCGATATCAGGCGGCTTGACGTTTGCGAGGCACTACACATCAAGAAGTCAACACCAGCAATCAACAGCCAATTAATGCATAACTATATTCTACCCACCTCAAGACTCCGCTCCAATATAGAAGCATCAAGAAATATGGACCAATAGGCTTTCTACATACACTTCTATTCAATACCCATTGTTTCGTGTTCTGTCTTGTGTTGATGAAATTAATACCCTATTAATGCCACCTCTTGTTCTGTCTTGTGTTGATGAAATTAATACCCTATTAATGCCACCTCTTGTTCTGTCTTGTGTTGATGAAATTAATACCCTATTAATGCCACCTCACCCCATCCACCTCACTAAAATGTAGATATAAAATCGGAGATGCGTAAGTTCTATTCAGTTGTGTATTTGTAAACTAAAGTCTTTGAAAATGTAATAAGTTTTACGAAACGCGCTCGTGTCGCGTCAGACTAGAAATAAAAATGAATTTTGGAGAATTGACCTTTGATTTACCTCCAACAGTGAAAAGAAATGTACGAAAGATTGAGAAAATTCGTGTTAGAATTATTAATCTTACTTTTTCGGTCATATTTAATAATAAATGTCTACAGGAAAGACTGCTACCAAAATATATATATATATATATATATATATATATATATATATATATATATATATATATATATATATATATATATATATATATATATATATATATATATATATATATATATATATGTATATATATGTCGTACCTAGTAGCCAGAACGCACTTCTCAGCCTACTATGCAAGGCCCGATTTGCCTAATAAGCCAAGTTTTCCTGAATTATTATATTTTCTCTATTTTTTTTCTTATGAAATGATAAAGCTACCCATTTCATTAAGTATGAGGTCAATTTTTTTTTATTGGAGTTAAAATTAACGTAGATATATGACTGAACCTAACCAACCCTACCTAACCTAACCTAACCTATCTTTATAGGTTAGGTTAGGTTAGGTAGCCGAAAAAGTTAGGTTAGGGTAGGGTAGGTAGGTTAGGTAGTCGAAAAACAATTATTTCAGGAAAACTTGGCTTATTAAGCAAATTGGGCCTTGCATAGTAGGCCGAGAATTGCGTTCTGGCTACTAGGTACGACATATATATATATATATATATATATATATATATATATATATATATATATATATATATATATATATATATATATATATATATATATATATATATATATATATATATATATATATATGTCGTACCTTGTAGCCAGAACGCACTTCTTAGCCTACTATGCAAGGCCCGATTTGCCTAATAAGCCAAGTTTTTATGAATTAATTGTTTTTCGACTACCTAACCTAACCTAACCTAACTTTTTCGGCTACCTAACCTAATCTAACTTATAAAGATAGGTTAGGTTAGGTTAGGTAGGGTTGGTTAGGTTCGGTCATATATCTACCTTAATTTTAACTCCTATAAAAAAAAATTGACCTCATACATAATGAAATGGGTAGCTTTATTATTTCATAAGAAAAAAATTAGAGAAAATATATTAATTCAGGAAAACTTGGCTTATTAGGCAAATCGGGCCTTGCATAGTAGGCTGAGAAGTGCGTTCTGGCTACTAGGTACGACATATATATATATATATATATATATATATATATATATATATATATATATATATATATATATATATATATATATATATATATATATATATATATATATGTCGTACCTAGTAGCCAGAACGCACTTCTATGCCTACTATGCAAGGCCCGATTTGCCTAATAAGCGAAGTTTTCAGGAATTAATTGTTTTTCGACTACCTAACCTAACCTAACCTAACTTTTTCGGCTACCTAACCAAACCTAACCTATAAAGATAGGTTAGGTTAGGTAGGGTTGGATAGGTTCGGTCATATATCTACGTTAATTTTAATTCCAATAAAAAAAAATTGCCCTCATACATAATGAAATAGGTAGTTTTATCATTTCATATGAAAAAAAATAGAGAAAATATAATAATTCAGGAAAAATTGGCTTATTAGGCAAATCGGGCCTTGCATAGTAGTCCAAAAAGTGCGTTCTGGCTATTAGGTACGACATATATATATATATATATATATATATATATATATATATATATATATATATATATATATATATATATATATATATATATATATATATATATATATATATATATATATGCAATTGACTATCACAAAACACTGATCATTTTATGCGGAAAATCCACAGAGAAATATGAAATGAGGTGAACGTTTCGGCTTTGTTAAAGCCTTTGTCAACACCAGACTCAAATCGGGAGTCTGGTGTTGACAAAGGCTTTAACAAAGCCGAAACGTTCACCTCATTTCATATTTCTCTGTGGATTTTCCGCATATATATATATATATATATATATATATATATATATATATATATATATATATATATATATATATATATATATATATATATATATATAAACAAACGGACCCAGTCCATGGAACACACTCCCAATTGAATTTAAAAGCTGTCCAACTTTTGCGTCATTCATAAACAATACAAAAATGTACCTAATTTCATCTTCATAGTTTTTTACATTTTGCTTTAAAATTGCACTGTATCTATTGCTACCCAATCTCCAAATTTTTATGTACCCGATCCGAACATCTTTACCATTGTTATCATTGCTGTCTTCTTATATGTGCTGTCAATCTGCTGTATGGTGTCTATTAATCTTGTTTAAATTACCAATCAAGCTATCAGTGTAATCAATCAGAGCTTTAATATACCAATGGGCTTTAATATACCTACTATTCTCTCTCATCTCATTTTTTTTCTTGCAATGTCTTTGTTATTTTATTAATTCTGCTAGAATTTACCTAATTAAAATTATCTATTAGATAAAGGACCTGCCTGAAACGCTGCGCATACTAGTGGCTTTACAAAATTGTAAATACTATGCTATGTATTCTCACAAACCTAATGTACCTTTTTGTATATAAATAAATAAATAAATAAATAAATGAAATAAATATATATATATATATATATATATATATATATATATATATATATATATATATATATATATATATATATATATATATATATATATGTCATACCTAGTAGCCAGATCGCACTTCTCGGCCTACTATGCAAGACCCGATTTGCCTAATAAGCAAAGTTTTCCTGAATTAATTTATTTTCTCAAATATTTTTCTTATGAAATGATAAAGCTACCCATTTCATTATATATGATCTCAAATTTTTTTAATTGTAGTTAAAATTAACGTAGATATATGACCGAACCTAACCAACCCTACCTAACCTAACCTAACCTATCTTTAAAGGTTAGGTTAGGTTAGGTAGCCGAAAAAGTTAGGTTAGGTTAGGTTAGGTAGGTTAGGTAGTCGAAAAACAATTAATTCATGAAAACTTGGCTTATTAGGCAAATC
Source organism: Procambarus clarkii (assembly GCF_040958095.1). Taxonomy (NCBI): domain Eukaryota; kingdom Metazoa; phylum Arthropoda; class Malacostraca; order Decapoda; family Cambaridae; genus Procambarus; species Procambarus clarkii. Next base: position 21,362,237 of record NC_091220.1, read on the forward strand.
GGGCCTTGCATAGTAGTCTGAGAAGTGCGTTCTGGCTACTAGGTACGACATATATATATATATATATATATATATATAACTGAAAACTCACACCCCAGAAGTGACTCGAACCCATACTCCCAGATGCCACGCAACTGGTATGTACAAGACGCCTTAATCCACTTGACCATCACGACCGGACAAAATGAGGTGATAGCCGAGGCTATTTGAACCACCCCACCGCCGGCACTCGGATAGTAATCTTGGGCATAGCATTTTACCAAATCACCTCATTCTTTGGGGCACACGTGAGGAACACAAATGCGAACAAGCCTGAATGGTCCCCAGGACAATATGCAACTGAAAACTCACACCCCAGAAGTGACTCGAACCCATACTCCCAGATGCCACGCAACTGGTATGTACAAGACGCCTTAATCCACTTGACCATCACGACCGGACAAAATGAGGTGATAGCCGAGGCTATTTGAACCACCCCACCGCCGGCACTCGGATAGTAATCTTGGGCATAGCATTTTACCAAATCACCTCATTCTCCTGGGGACCATTCAGGCTTGTTCGCATTTGTGTTCCTCACGTGTGCCCCAAAGAATGAGGTGATTTGGTAAAATGCTATGCCCAAGATTACTATCCGAGTGCCGGCGGTGGGGTGGTTCAAATAGCCTCGGCTATCACCTCATTTTGTCCGGTCGTGATGGTCAAGTGGATTAAGGCGTCTTGTACATACCAGTTGCGTGGCATCTGGGAGTATGGGTTCGAGTCACTTCTGGGGTGTGAGTTTTCAGTTGCATATTGTCCTGGGGACCATTCAGGCTTGTTCGCATTTGTGTTCCTCACGTGTGCCCCAAAGAATGAGGTGATTTGGTAAAATGCTATGCCCAAGATTACTATCCGAGTGCCGGCGGTGGGGTGGTTCAAATAGCCTCGGCTATCACCTCATTTTGTCCGGTCGTGATGGTCAAGTGGATTAAGGCGTCTTGTACATACCAGTTGCGTGGCATCTGGGAGTATGGGTTCGAGTCACTTCTGGGGTGTGAGTTTTCAGTTGCATATTGTCCTGGGGACCATTCAGGCTTGTTCGCATTTGTGTTCCTCACGTGTGCCCCAAAGAATGAGGTGATTTGGTAAAATGCTATGCCCAAGATTACTATCCGAGTGCCGGCGGTGGGGTGGTTCAAATAGCCTCGGCTATCACCTCATTTTGTCCGGTCGTGATGGTCAAGTGGATTAAGGCGTCTTGTACATACCAGTTGCGTGGCATCTGGGAGTATGGGTTCGAGTCACTTCTAGGGTGTGAGTTTTCAGTTGCATATTGTCCTGGGGACCATTCAGGCTTGTTCGCATTTGTGTTCCTCACGTGTGCCCCAAAGAATGAGGTGATTTGGTAAAATGCTATGCCCAAGATTACTATCCGAGTGCCGGCGGTGGGGTGGTTCAAATAGCCTCGGCTATCACCTCATTTTGTCCGGTCGTGATGGTCAAGTGGATTAAGGCGTCTTGTACATACCAGTTGCGTGGCATCTGGGAGTATGGGTTCGAGTCACTTCTGGGGTGTGAGTTTTCAGTTGCATATTGTCCTGGGGACCATTCAGGCTTGTTCGCATTTGTGTTCCTCACGTGTGCCCCAAAGAATGAGGTGATTTGGTAAAATGCTATGCCCAAGATTACTATCCGAGTGCCGGCGGTGGGGTGGTTCAAATAGCCTCGGCTATCACCTCATTTTGTCCGGTCGTGATGGTCAAGTGGATTAAGGCGTCTTGTACATACCAGTTGCGTGGCATCTGGGAGTATGGGTTCGAGTCACTTCTGGGGTGTGAGTTTTCAGTTGCATATTGTCCTGGGGACCATTCAGGCTTGTTCGCATTTGTGTTCCTCACGTGTGCCCCAAAGAATGAGGTGATTTGGTAAAATGCTATGCCCAAGATTACTATCCGAGTGCCGGCGGTGGGGTGGTTCAAATAGCCTCGGCTATCACCTCATTTTGTCCGGTCGTGATGGTCAAGTGGATTAAGGCGTCTTGTACATACCAGTTGCGTGGCATCTGGGAGTATGGGTTCGAGTCACTTCTGGGGTGTGAGTTTTCAGTAGCATATTGTCCTGGGGACCATTCAGGCTTGTTCGCATTTGTGTTCCTCACGTGTGCCCCAAAGAATGAGGTGATTTGGTAAAATGCTATGCCCAAGATTACTATCCGAGTGCCGGCGGTGGGGTGGTTCAAATAGCCTCGGCTATCACCTCATTTTGTCCGGTCGTGATGGTCAAGTGGATTAAGCCGTCTTGTACATACCAGTTGCGTGGCATCAGGGAGTATGGGTTCGAGTCACTTCTGGGGTGTGAGTTTTCAGTTGCATATTGTCCTGGGGACCATTCAGGCTTGTTCGCATATATATATATATATATATATATATATATATATATATATATATATATATATATATATATGTTGTACCTAGTAGCCAGAACGTCATACTCGGCCTACTATGCAAGGCCCGATTTGCCTAATAAGCCAAGTTTTCCTGAATTTATGTATTTTTCAAAATTTTTTCTTATGAAATGATAAATCATTCCATTTCATTATTTATAAGTTAATTTTTTGAAATTTGAGTTAAAACTAACGTAGATATGTGACCGAACCTAACCAACCTTACCTAACCTATCTAAACGTAACCTATACTCACACAACTAAGTCAATAATTTATGTTCCTAATATAATATAATAATAATAATTCAAATAAACTAATTGGAAACAATTTATTGAAAATAAAGTAAATCAATCGGCCTATTAGGCAAATCAGGGATTGCATAGTAGGGCAAGAAGTGAGTTCTGGCTACTAGGTACGACATATATATATGTGTATGTATATATATATATATATATATATATATATATATATATATATATATATATATATATATATATATATATATATATGTGTGTGTAAATCACGAAAATAAACACGTGATTAAGAATGTGACAATGTCAGACCACGAAGGAAAAATGAAACAGGAAATTTCCTTAAGTACTTTCGTATATTAAATACATCTTCAGAAGGTGCTTCAGAAGGTGTTAAGGAAATTTCCTGTTTCATTTTTCCTTCGTGGTCTGACATTGTCATATATATATATATATATATATATATATATATATATATATATATATATATATATATATATATATATATATATATATATATATATATATATATGTCGTACCTAGTAGCCAGAACGCACTTCTCAGCCTAATATGCAAGACCAAATTTGCCTAATAAGCCAAGTTTTCCTCAATTAATATATTTTCTCTAATTTTTTACTTATGAAATGATAAAGCTACCCATTTCATTATGTATGATGTCAATTTTTTTTTATTGGAGTTAAAATTAACGTAGATATATGACCAAACCTAACCAACCCTACCTAACCTAACCTATCTTTATAGGTTAGGTTAGGTTAGGTAGCCAAAAAAGTTAGGTTAGGTTAGGTTAGGTAGGTTAGGTAGTCGAAAAACAATTAATTCATGAAAACTTGGCTTACTAGGCAAATTTGGCCTTGCATAGTAGGCTGAGAAGTGAGTTCTGGCTACTAGGTACGACATATATATATATATATATATATATATATATATATATATATATATATATATATATATATATATATATATATTTATATATATATATATATATATATATATATATATATATATATATATATATATATATATATATATATATATATATATATATATATATGTCGTACCTAGTAGCCAGAACGCACTTCTCGGCCTACTATGCAAGGCCCGTTTTGCCTAACAAGCCAAGTTTTTCTGAATTAATATATTTTCTCTATTTTTTTCTTATGAAATGATAAAGCTATCCTTTTCATTATGTATGAGGTCAATTTCTTTTTATTGGAGTTAAAATTAACATAGATATATGACCGAACTTAACCAACCCTACCTAACCTAACCTAACCTATCTTTATAGGTTAGGTTAGGTTAGGTAGCCGAAAAAGTTAGGTTAGGTAGTCGAAAAACAATTAATTCATGAAAATTTGGCTTATTATGCAAATCGGGCCTTGCATAGTAGGCTGAGAAGTGCGTTCTGGCTACTAGGTACGACATATATATATATATATATATATATATATATATATATATATATATATATATATATATATATATATATGTCGTACCTAATAGCCAGAACGCACTTCTCGGCCTACTATCCAAGGCCAGATTTGCCTAATAAGCCAAGTTTTCCTGAAATAATATATTTTCTCTAATTTTTTTCTTATGAAATGATAAAGCTACCCATTTCATTATGTATGAGGTCAATTTTTTGTATTGGAGTTAAAATTAACGTAGATATATGACCGAACCTAACCAACCCTACCTAACCTATCTTTATAGGTTAGGTTAGGTTAGGTAGCAGAAAAAGTTAGGTTAGGTTAGGTTAGGTAGGTTAGGTAGTCGAAAAACAATTAATTCATGAAAACCTGGCTTATTAGGCAAATCGGGCCTTGCATAGTAGGCTGAGAAGTGCGTTCTGGCTACTAGGTACGACATATATATATATATATATATATATATATATATATATATATATATATATATATATATGTATATATATATATATATATATATATGCAATTGACGATCACAAAACACTGATCATTTTATGCGGAAAATCCACAAAGAAATATGAAATGAGGTGAACGTTTCGGCTTTGTTAAAGCCTTTGTCAACACCAGACTGACTAAGGAGAAGGGAGAAGGGGGGAAGATATATAGGCCGACACCTGACCAACCCATCCCAAGGGTTGGTCAGGTGTAATTAACCAAAAACAGGTATAGCTTAGCTTAGAATGGTCAAAGAGGATTAAGCGGTCAGAGAATAAGGATAAAAGATTAAAGAAAAGCCTCATGAACACACAATATATGAATATACAATTAAAATGAGACATTGTAAGCCTCTCTATCAGAGTTGTTTCTTAAACTGTTGTGCAATATTATAACTAATAATAATATTGTAGTTATAATAGAGTTATAATATTGCACAACAGTTTAAGAAACAACTCTGATAGAGAGGCTTACAATGTCTCATTTTAATTGTATATTCATATATTGTGTGTTCATGAGGCTTTTCTTTAATCTTTTATCCTTATTCTCTGACCGCTTAATCCTCTTTGACCATTCTAAGCTAAGCTATACCTGTTTTTGGTTAATTACACCTGACCAACCCTTGGGATGGGTTGGTCAGGTGTCGGCCTATATATCTTCCCCCCTTCTCCCTTCTCCTTAGTCAGTCTGGTGTTGACAAAGGCTTTAACAAAGCCGAAACGTTCACCTCATTTCATATTTCTTTGTGGATTTTCCGCATATATATATATATATATATATATATATATATATATATATATATATATATATATATATATATATATATATATATATATATATATATATATATAAAAGATTTCTTACATTCTTGAACAGACACTAGCATGCATAGCTTTTTGGGCAAGTCCTTAATCCTAATTTTAACACTCACATTCCCAGTAAGCAGCCTATATCAGCTGTCTAACTCCCAAGTACCTATTTACTGTTAGGTGAATAGGTGCATCAGGGCAAAAGAAACTGCCCATTTGTTTCAGCATCTAATAAAAATAGAACCTTGACCCTTAGTATTACAAACCCAGAGCACTGTCCACTGAGCCGTCAGGCTCTGATGTTAATTTTAATATTACTGTGAACTGGAATACATGAAATAAACTATATCAGCAGTCAAGTATAATACAACTAACAATTGAATTAATAGTGGTCCAGAACGGACAGAAACGTCTTTGTATTTTCATCTTTTTGTGTGTGGTTAGGACATTCTTCAGCAACATTATTGTGACTCATCAGCTGTATAAAATACAACTACTTTATACAACAAATCAGTAATGTAATTGTGGAATCTAAAAACTTGTCTAAAATATATACAAGTTTTGCTTTGAATTTGAAAAACGAAGAATGAGTTTTGATTACCTTTAATAGTTGAATCTTCAGACAGTCTTCGTTTTTTCTTCATTTTCTTTAACTTAAGCTCTTTCTCCCCATTCTTTTCTTTTGCCTCACTGATGTTGATATCTTCTTGGGCATCTATATTATTTGTTGGTATCTTGTTGACACTTGATCCATTGTCCTGCATGTATGCTGAAAATTAAGAAACATGCGTAAATTTAATATGGTATCATCATTACAAAATATGTCCTCCAAAAAACTTTAATTGAAAGAAACACTGAAATGTGAAATTTGGCAGCAATGAGGAACTATGTCATTATGGGAATTTTGGTACCCATATGTAAAGGAAGTCTCATTATCTGATGATAAAGACCTGATGCAAAGTAAAGTGTGTCAAAATTATTTGCACACCCTCCTCCACTATGTGATGGAGTGAAAAAAGATATGTGAATTCGGATAATTCTATAACAAATGTTCAAGATATGAGGAAATATTTCATTCAAAATGATCTGCTGCCAGAAATCTTGGTCAAATATCACCAGTTTGCTAACTGTATGTAGTAACTAAGTGATTGTAACCTATCCACCGCTGTCCACTGGATGGAGGCAGTGTGCAAGATAAACATATCAATTGTGACACTAGCTCTCCACACATGTCAGTTGCTTATTTTAAAATCTGTACTCATGGTCGGTCTCGAGCCCCTTGTCAATGTGGTGATGTGTATGGAATTATGTAATTAGGTCATCAAGATTGAAACTTGCTTAGCTAAAATGAATTGCTTGGTTCAGTCCCGGAGCCAATTAATTATGTGCCTCTGCAACCATTTCCACTACCGCTAACAACATGGATATGGGATGCATAATATATGAACTAAACTACTGTACTATGTAAATGCTTTTCATTATTGCCAACACAAAGGAACATGCAGGTTTTATGATTTTCATTGTTAGCTTATGCAAAATAATAATAATAATAATTACCAAGATAAAACAATTCGGTGAGATTATTAACATTTTTGCTTGACAGACCACTTCCTGGTAGCATGCCCTTTGTGGTATTTCTATTGCCGACCTTAAAATAGATGACAGCAACTTGATAACCACCACCTTGTAGCTTAGAGACCTTAGAGGGCCAGGTCCCAAATTTGCACAGCATAATATAACAACATACTGGAGCTAAAGATACAGAAGGAAATTAATAATAGGTGTCATAGGTACAGAGAGCAGAGTCTTAACAGTAGGGGGTTCAAGGGCTGTTTGCTAGGCTAGGCAAGGGTAGACTAGGCTTGGCTAGTGTTGGCTAGGTTATGCTAGGAAGAAGTAGGCTAGGCTGATTTACTCCACCAGTAATTGGCGGTCTGTCTAATTACAAGCTACCACAAGCTACACAAGCTTCACATAGCTTCCTGGCAATATGTTAGTAATGAATAAATAAGATATATTTACTCATTATAATGTTGATACTGAATGTACAACACGAAAAACATAATTTTAATCTGAAAAAGTATCTTTTTATAAAGAAATTAGACGAAAATAAAGAAATGGTGACACCAAATCAAGTCGAGGATCCAAGCATCGGTTAGGTTAGGTTAGGTTAGGTTAGGTTTGGTTTGGTTTGGTTTGGTTTGGTTTGGTTAAGTTAGGTTAGATTTGGTTAGGTTAGATTTGGTTAGGTTATTTTTGGTAAGGTTATTTTTGGTTAGGTTAGGTTTGATTAGGTTAGGTTAGGTCAGCCTAACATATCATATTTATTCATTACTAACGTATTGCCAGGAAGCTTTGTGAAGCTTGTGTAGCTTGTGGTAATTAGACAAACCTGTAATTGGGGGGAAAGGGGGGAGGGGGGAACCTCAATATAAGCCTAATTTGTAGTTTCCTGTTCTCCGACACAGTGATTTATTTTACGTCAGGCTTTCAGCACAGCCGCATAAAAAACCCTGGTTATTTATTTATTAATATACGAGAAGGTACACTGGGGGTTAAGAGATATAATAGGAATAATGATGATTTTACAATCTTGCCCGAAACGCTATGCGTACTAGTGGCTTTAGGTATTGTATGTACTACCTCTATCTATAAATCAAACAGAATGTTTGTACTGTAACTCTGCATCTATGTATATATTTTTCCTAAATAAATTATTATTATTATTGTAAAGCCACTAGCACGCATAGCGTTTCGGGCAAAGATCCCGTACCCAGAAGCTGGGTATCTTTAGGTGCCCTGTGACTACTCTTATGACATTCCCTAACTCTTATGACATTCCCTAACAGTATTGTTAAACTAATAACAATGAACAGTAGTTCAATATTACCGGAATAATCCAACTCATGTGGCCATGTTTTTGTTGTGAAGCTCGGTCGTTCAGTTCGTATACGAGCATACCTTCTTACGAAGGTTAGAGTCTTAAAAATGTCTTACCATTGCTAAGGAATCATAAGATATAATTATTTACAATAATACACTGGGTGTTTTTGTTGATTTAGGGGCGATGACATGAGTAAACTGGTTATGTTGTGTTGATTTAGGGGCAACGAACTGTGGTTATTAGACTATGTTTTGTACAAAAGCAAAAACAAGATGTAATTCTTTTAATTATAACAATAATAACGACAAAAAGTTAATAATTAATGTACTTGTTAAGCAAAATTCGCAATATCTTAGTTTTCTTTAGGAAAAAAAATAAAAGACATCTGGAAAAAGATCTGCAGACTATGTCTTACATTTTATTCCGTTATTTACACTAAAAGAACAATTAAACGTACACTATCGCCCGTGCCTGATGCACGAGCACCATGCACGGGCACCGGGAGTATCCCAGACACTGCCTTAATCGACTGAGATTAAGGCAGTGTTATTTTCATTCCTTTAGAACAAGGAAATCTCATTCTTAAACTGTATAATATGAGCTGCGCAATAATTTTTTGCTGATCTTCAATAAAGAAATTCTGGAGGGCTTGTGCAAGGATTAGGATGAGTTAGCCTAGTTTTTACTGTATATCCGTTTCTGGGTACTCAAGGGTGACACTGGCGGGTAACACGAGAATAAATATTTGTATAAATTCCAATTTCGATCAGATCTACTTGGGGATAGTTTACAAATGTTCGCCATAAAATTTACGTTTTCTCTAATAGCCGAAGAGCTTATTTGAGAAAACAGTATGGCATTGAATCAGCGTGGTAAAACAGTTGTATTATTGACACGACGAGTATAATCGACGTAGTTTTTATATATGTTGCCGGTCGAGCACATCCTTATGTGACGTTTTATACTTATGTTCTTCTAGAACATTCTATTGCGAACACATTGGTACAAAAATGAAATACGTACATCGAAAACTAATGTCAGAACAGTGAGAATAGTATACACTTTTAAATATGGCCGCTCGATCGCCGATACACTAATTTCATTTGGGGAAATTTATTTTTTCATACGCCGTTTCGCGACAATTATTTATAACTGATATAAATGTTGCAAAAGAAGTTTAGGATTAAGTAACATATTACACATTAAAAAAAATGAATACATTAATACCTAAACAGTTTGTAAATACAGTGATAAATTGTGCCAAACATTACACAATATTATTTACTAAGAAGCGTATGACAACCCAAAACGGCATGATTTCACAGGATTTTTAATAGTTGTCAAAAAACTCTGATTTTAATTATCAAGTATTTGTCACAATGTATTTTATATAATTATGAGGCAGTGGAACGACCAAATTGTTCTGTATTATAAAAGCATAATGCTAAATTTCTATATACATAACAGTAAAATAATGACCACCTACATTTAAGGATAACTAGGAAATAGTAACTGGAAACTTTATTTGAACGAAAATTCAATACCAAATTTCTTAGATGTTTTTCTTAATATAAAGATCAACAGTAACGAATCATATTCATTATGGACAAATTAACAAAAAAAAACATAATTTTCATTGAGGACCATGTATTAGAGCATACTTAATCACGTTTATATTAAAAGTATTGTGTTTTTTGAAACATTGGGGTTGTAAACAAACAGAACGGCCTACCCGAAAAGTCGTAACATAAAAAGTTGTACATGTTTGCTAATTTATTATTTGATAAATGATTATTACTAATTTACTACGACTATAAAGGTTTCCCATTAGTTAAATTACTGTAGTGTGACTAAATGCTACTACAAAACATATATAAATCCTGGGAAAGTCACAATGACCAGCGACATTAAAGCATAAAAGACTAAATAGTAACAGGAAACTGTCGGCGAACGAAAAATTCATTTCCAAATTTATTAGATGTTTTCCTAAATATAAAGATCGATGGGCTGGAATTTTCTGGATTATGGCCTAATTAAGGCAAAAATATATGTATTTTTACTTGAAGAACATATATCAGAGCATAGTCAGTGAGTTATAGAATAATAAGAGTGTGGTATTTCATTGTATAACAAGAGATAGTCCATGGAAGCGAAAATAGACGTAGTTTAAGACAAAATAACGTCCAAAAACAGCCGTAGAGTCAAACGGCAACTGTTGACGTTCTTTTTAAGAGGACAGGTTGATCAAAAACCCTACCGACCTTGAAGATTTGGTCTGGGAAGCTTACAAGAGGAAATATCCTTACGATTTTTTCCCGGAGAAGTACACTTCTCACGTTGTTCCTCGCAAATGATTTCTGTGTATTCTATGTTTCCTGTTGTATGCGTGGTTGTTGGGTGCGGATGGGGTGTGTGTGTGAGTGGGTGGGGAGGGATTTGTTTCCTGGTTCCTGCGTGCTCTGGTTTGTGTTGTAGGTTTTCTTTGTATGGCTGGAGGGTGGGTGTGCGGTTCCTCTGCGTTTGTGTGTTTGGTTGTGGATGTCGTGTGCGCTTGTTTATGTCATATTGTGTGCCCTTCAGGCTGTTGGCGTGTTCCAGCCAGGGGTTGTGCTCTTTGTTCTGTTTTGCCATTTTGTTTTGCCTCCCGTTTGTTATGGCAGATCTGTTTCCTTTATTGCTATTATTCTTATTATTGTATGTTTCTCGTTTTGTGTTAGTGCCTCTCTGTCTGTGTTTGAGGTGTTAGTAGGCTTGTTTTGTGTGCATTTTGTTCTGGGGTTTTCCCCTATGTTTGTCTTCCGCTGTGTTTATATTTGTGTTATGTTTGTATATGCATTTTTGTTTTGTGGTCAGCCCTTCTGGCTGGTCTTCTCTTGATTTGCTCCTTTGTCCGTGCACATATGTGTTCTTTCTGCTTTGTACCTTTGTTCTATGTTGTATTTGTTTCTTCTTTTATTGTAACATATATCCATGCTTGCATGTAAAAATAAAAATAATAATAATAAAAAACTGCTATGTTCTGAGTAAATCCCTCAATTGATGGGAAGCAGGATACAGGATTTAGCTTCCCATGAAACTCTATCCCCAATTATATGGAAAGTGTCGTGACGCTGAACCCCGGTTCATTCCGAACACAGCGATTACACAACACATAACACCTTGCCTCAGCAACCGTTACTACCACCGTGTACTCCTACACACACCAGACCCTTGAGGCGTACCACTAGGTTTGTACTGGAACACAATGAATGAACATATGGAAGGTATTTAAAGGCCGTCGGGTTTTGTCATTTAATTACAAGAATAGACTCTGACAAATAATAACATATTAACATACTCTATTAGGTTAATACACTTCCAATACCCATAGACCACTTGACCTCCGCGATCACCACCCACACTCGTAACTTCCGCCTAAGTCCCTAATACGGAATGATTACTACAACGCTCCACACCCGGTTAGTCTTTCATTCAATACTCACATACTGCAGACTTAACTTGGTCACTAAGATCACATCAGGTTCTCGCATAGCTGTCTGCTACACTTCGTTTCTGCCGCAAACGGAAATCCAGAGGACTTCTCAGTTCAACTCCCACAATCAGACTGACTCCAGTCAGACATCTACCTCAACCATTTCACCCCACCTCTCAAGGCAGGTATAATCCGATTAACCTTATCCCTAGAATCGGTAATCTTGTTCCTAGAAGCCTGACGAAGAATAATTCCTCTTTCCAGGAATTATTAATTTGGCTAAACAGCTTCGGTCATAATCCATTGACCTTTCTTAGATATGTGATCCATAGTCTGTCTACTTAACATGTACTTCCAATCATCATTCGTTAAGTGTTGTAGTAATGATTCTCTAGCTAATAATTCCTACTAACTTGTGGATTACAACACCACTCCCCTCCTTAAACACGCATATGTCCCCATATGCATCATTGCAATGGTTCCATTAGTGCAAGGACCTGGAGGATGCACCCACCATATGTGTACAACTAAAAAATCATCCAATAAGTTCATCATACACATGATGAAATAAATTTAAATTTTCCCCGACATGACTCACAACACTTCGCCAACATATACATTATATTCACATCATAGCACAGGTAAAATAGTCTGTAATAATTTTTCCCATCTCCAACAATGCACATATACCTAAACTGCTGACATATAATTACATACAAACATAACCATAAAATTACATGGACCAGAATGCTGGCACTTAAACAGAAATGACACTAGTCATTAATATATACACAACACATATATATCTAAGGTTATTACCATCTCTTTTAAGGGTCTGAGCGGTGGTGCAGAGGGTTAAGGCGTACCTGTTATGCCAGTTGCTGGAAGGCTTCTGTGCTGGCTAGGGTTCGAGTCTCCTGGTGGGAAAGTGTTCTAAAGTTGTATACTTGACTCTCGTGTTTAGGAGAGTTGTGCCTTAAGCATAGACACTGTGTCTTCCCATATTAACAGGGACTTGATGAAATTAACGTCTAAATGACCCCTCACTTGCTCTAGTGCTCTTGGGAGGTGGTGATCTTTGTGGTATTTAAATACTCCGAAATTACCATCTCTTTTAAGGGTCTGAGCGGTGGTGCAGAGGGTTAAGGCGTACCTGTTATGCCAGTTGCTGGAAGGCTTCTGTGCTGGCTAGGGTTCGAGTCTCCTGGTGGGAAAGTGTTCTAAAGTTGTATACTTGACTCTCGTGTTTAGGAGAGTTGTGCCTTAAGCATAGACACTGTGTCTTCCCATATTAACAGGGACTTGATGAAATTAACGTCTAAATGACCCCTCACTTGCTCTAGTGCTCTTGGGAGGTGGTGATCTTTGTGGTATTTAAATACTCCGAAATTACCATCTCTTTTAAGGGTCTGAGCGGTGGTGCAGAGGGTTAAGGCGTACCTGTTATGCCAGTTGCTGGAAGGCTTCTGTGCTGGCTAGGGTTCGAGTCTCCTGGTGGGAAAGTGTTCTAAAGTTGTATACTTGACTCTCGTGTTTAGGAGAGTTGTGCCTTAAGCATAGACACTGTGTCTTCCCATATTAACAGGGACTTGATGAAATTAACGTCTAAATGACCCCTCACTTGCTCTAGTGCTCTTGGGAGGTGGTGATCTTTGTGGTATTTAAATACTCCGAAATTACCATCTCTTTTAAGGGTCTGAGCGGTGGTGCAGAGGGTTAAGGCGTACCTGTTATGCCAGTTGCTGGAAGGCTTCTGTGCTGGCTAGGGTTCGAGTCTCCTGGTGGGAAAGTGTTCTAAAGTTGTATACTTGACTCTCGTGTTTAGGAGAGTTGTGCCTTAAGCATAGACACTGTGTCTTCCCATATTAACAGGGACTTGATGAAATTAACGTCTAAATGACCCCTCACTTGCTCTAGTGCTCTTGGGAGGTGGTGATCTTTGTGGTATTTAAATACTCCGAAATTACCATCTCTTTTAAGGGTCTGAGCGGTGGTGCAGAGGGTTAAGGCGTACCTGTTATGCCAGTTGCTGGAAGGCTTCTGTGCTGGCTAGGGTTCGAGTCTCCTGGTGGGAAAGTGTTCTAAAGTTGTATACTTGACTCTCGTGTTTAGGAGAGTTGTGCCATATATATATATATATATATATGTCGTACCTAGTAGCCAGAACGCACTTCTATGCCTACTATGCAAGGCCCGATTTGCCTAATAAGCGAAGTTTTCAGGGATTAATTGTTTTTCGACTACCTAACCTAACCTAACCTAACTTTTTCGGCTACCTAACCAAACCTAACCTATAAAGATAGGTTAGGTTAGGTAGGGTTGGATAGGTTCGGTCATATATCTACGTTAATTTTAATTCCAATAAAAAAAAATTGCCCTCATACATAATGAAATGGGTAGTTTTATCATTTCATATGAAAAAAAATAGAGAAAATATAATAATTCAGGAAAAATTGGCTTATTAGGCAAATCGGGCCTTGCATAGTAGTCCAAAAAGTGCGTTCTGGCTATTAGGTACGACATATATATATATATATATATATATATATATATATATATATATATATATATATATATATATATATATATATATATATATATATATATATATATATATATATATATATATATATATATATATATATATATATATGCAATTGACGATCACAAAACACTGATCATTTTATGCGGAAAATCCACAGAGAAATATGAAATGAGGTGAACGTTTCGGCTTTGTTAAAGCCTTTGTCAACACCAGACTCAAATCGGGAGTCTGGTGTTGACAAAGGCTTTAACAAAGCCGAAACGTTCACCTCTTTTCATATTTCTCTGTGGATTTTCCGCATATATATATATATATATATATATATATATATATATATATATATATATATATATATATATATATATAACAAACGGACCCAGTCCATGGAACACACTCCCTATTGAATTTAAAAGCTGTCCAACTTTTGCGTCATTCATAAACAATACAAAAAAGTACCTAATTTCATCTTCATAGTTTTTTACATTTTGCTTTAAAATTGCACTGTATCTATTGCTACCCAATCTCCAAATTTTTATGTACCCGATCCGAACATCTTTACCATTGTTATCATTGCTGTCTTCTTATATGTGCTGTCAATCTGCTGTATGGTGTCTATTAATCTTGTTTAAATTACCAATCAAGCTATCAGTGTAATCAATCAGAGCTTTAATATACCAATGGGCTTTAATATACCTACTATTCTCTCTCATCTCATTTTTTTCTAGCAATGTCTTTGTTATTTTATTAATTCTGCTAGAATTTACCTAATTAAAATAATCTATTAGATAAAGGACCTGCCTGAAACGCTGCACATACTAGTGGCTTTACAAAATTGTAAATACTATGCTATGTATTCTCACAAACCTAATGTACCTTTTTGTATATAAATAAATAAATAAATAAATAAATGAAATATATATATATATATATATATATATATATATATATATATATATATATATATATATATATATATATATATATATATATATATATATATATATATATATATATATATATATATATATATATATATATAAAATATTTATGATCGATGTTCCCTTCGGGAATCTTAATTTTAAGATGAATAGGAAAACCAGGGATATACTGAACATCTTGTATCAGAATCTTTACTTTAAAAAACATAACGTTTCGAATACTTCTCGTATTCATCATCAGATCTAAAAGAAAAAACAGAAATCACAGTCAAATAGCTGGTAAACAAAGAACTCATACTGAATATAATTGCCTATCAAAGAATGGAAAAAGCTTAAAAAACAACAACACTTAAGCGCACTTAAAGTGATCAATACAAATAAAACTTATTAACTGTCACATATTAAAACTAATTTAAAATCCATTAAACTACAAGATGAAATTTATAACTACTAAAACAAACCATTCTATTAAACTTACGTGAAGTGATCAAAAGTGAAACTTGATACCTAACACATAGATACTAAATACTATAACAAATATTTATATAATGTCTACAAATCTACAAAAAATGTATGTAAAATACAAACAGATAATAATTGTCGTTTATTCTGTTTGTATTTTACATACATTTTTTGTAGATTTGTAGACATTATATAAATATTTGTTATAGTATTTAGTATCTATGTGTTAGGTATCAAGTTTCACTTTTGATCACTTCACGTAAGTTTAATAGAATGGTTTGTTTTAGTAGTTATAAATTTCATCTTGTAGTTTAATGGATTTTAAATTAGTTTTAATATGTGACAGTTAATAAGTTTTATTTGTATTGATCACTTTAAGTGCGCTTAAGTGTTGTTGTTTTTTAAGCTTTTTCCTTTCTTTGATAGGCAATTATATTCAGTATGAGTTCTTTGTTTACCAGCTATTTGACTGTGATTTCTGTTTTTTCTTTTAGATCTGATGATGAATACGAGAAGTATTCGAAACGTTATGTTTTTTAAAGTAAAGATTCTGATACAAGATGTTCAGTATATCCCTGGTTTTCCTATTCATCTTAAAATTATATATATATATATATATGTCATACCTAGTAGCCAGATCGCACTTCTCGGCCTACTATGCAAGACCCGATTTGCCTAATAAGCAAAGTTTTCCTGAATTAATTTATTTTCTCAAATATTTTTCTTATGAAATGATAAAGCTACCCATTTCATTATATATGAGGTCAAATTTTTTTAATTGTAGTTAAAATTAACGTAGATATATGACCGAACCTAACCAACCCTACCTAACCTAACCTAACCTATCTTTATAGGTTAGGTTAGGTTAGGTAGCCTAAAAAGTTAGGTTAGGTTAGGTTAGGTAGGTTAGGTAGTCGAAAAACAATTAATTCATGAAAACTTGGCTTATTAGGCAAATCGGGCCTTGCATAGTAGGCTGAGAAGTGCGTTCTGGCTACTAGGTACGACATATATATATATATATATATATATATATATATATATATATATATATATATATATATATATATATATATATATGTCGTACCTAGTAGCCAGAACGCACTTCTATGCCTACTATGCAAGGCCCGATTTGCCTAATAAGCCAAGTTTTCATGAAATAATGTTTTTTCGACTACCTAACCTACCTAACCTAACCTAACCTAACTTTTTTCGGCTACCTAACGTAACCTAACCTATAAAAATAGGTTAGGTTAGGTTAGGTATGGTTGGTTAGGTTCCGTCATATATCTACGTTAATTTTAACTCCAATAAAACAAAATTGACCTCATACATAATGAAATGGGTAGCTTTATCATTTCATAAGAAAAAAATTAGAGAAAATATACTAATTCATGAAAACTTGGCTTATTAGGCAAATCGGGCCTTGAATAGTAGGCATAGAAGTGCGTTCTGGCTACTAGGTACGACATATATATATATATATATATATATATATATATATATATATATATATATATATATATATATATATATATATATATATATATATGTTGTACCTAGTAGCCAGAACGTCATACTCGGCCTACTATGCAAGGCCCGATTTGCCTAATAAGCCAAGTTTTCCTGAATTTATGTATTTTTCTCATTTTTTTCTTATGAAATGATAAATCATTCCATTTCATTATTTATAAGTTAATTTTTTGAAATTTGAGTTAAAACTAACGTAGATATATGACCGAACCTAACCAACCTTACCTAACCTATCTAAACGTAACCTATACTCACACAACTAAGTCAATAATTTATGTTCCTAATATAATATAATAATAATAATTCAAATAAATTAATTGGAATCAATATATTGAAAATAAAGTAAATCAATCGGCCTATTAGGCAAATCAGGGATTGCATAGTAGGGCAAGAAGTGAGTTCTGGCTACTAGGTACGACATATATATAAGTGTATGTATATATATATATATATATATATATATATATATATATATATATATATATATATATATATATATATATATATATATATATATATATATATATATATATATATGTCGTACCTAGTAGCCAGAACGCACTTCTCAGCCTAATATGCAAGACCAAATTTGCCTAATAAGCCAAGTTTTCCTCAATTAATATATTTTCTCTAATTTTTTTCTTATGAAATGATAAAGCTACCCATTTCATTATGTATGATGTCAATTTTTTTTTTATTGGAGTTAAAATTAACGTAGATATATGACCAAACCTAACCAACTCTACCTAACCTAACCTAACCTATCTTTATAGGTTAGGTTAGGTTAGGTAGCCGAAAAAGTTAGGTTAGGTTAGGTTAGGTAGGTTAGGTAGTCGAAAAACAATTAATTCATGAAAACTTGGCTTACTAGGCAAATTTGGCCTTGCCTAGTAGGCTGAGAAGTGAGTTCTGGCTACTAGGTACGACATATATATATATATATATATATATATATATATATATATATATATATATATATATATATATATATATATATATATATATATATATATATATATATGTCGTACCTAGTAGCCAGAACGCACTTCTCGGCCTACTATGCAAGGCCCGATTTGCCTAACAAGCCAAGTTTTTCTGAATTAATATATTTTCTCTATTTTTTTTCTTATGAAATGATAAAGCTATCCTTTTCATTATGTATGAGGTCAATTTCTTTTTATTGGAGTTAAAATTAACATAGATATATGACCGAACTTAACCAACCCTACCTAACCTAACCTAACCTATCTTTATAGGTTAGGTTAGGTTAGGTAGCCGAAAAAGTTAGGTTAGGTTGGGTTAGGTAGGTTAGGTAGTCGAAAAACAATTAATTCATGAAAATTTGGCTTATTATGCAAATCGGGCCTTGCATAGTAGGCTGAGAAGTGCGTTCTGGCTACTAGGTACGACATATATATATATATATATATATATATATATATATATATATATATATATATATATATATATATATATATATATATATATATATATATATATATATATATATATATATATATAAAAGATTTCTTACATTCTTGAACAGATACTTGCATGCATAGCTTCTTGGGCAAGTCCTTAATCCTAATTTTAACACTCACATTCCCAGTAAGCAGCCCATATCAGCTGTCTAACTCCCAAGTACCTATTTACTGTTAGGTGAATAGGTGCATCAGGGCAAAAGAATCTGCCCATTTGTTTCAGCATCTAATAAAAATAGAACCTTGACCCTTAGGATTACAAACCCAGAGCACTGTCCACTGAGCCGTCAGGCTCTGATGTTAATTTTAATATTACTGTGAACTGGAATACATGAAATAAACTATATCAGCAGTCAAGTATAATACAACTAACAATTGAATTAATAGTGGTCCAGAACGGACATCAACGTCGTTGTATTTTCATCTTTTTGTGTGTGGTTAGGACAACATTCTTCAGCAACATTATTGTGACTCATCAGCTGTATAAAATACAACTACTTTATACAACAAATCAGTAATGTAATTGTGGAATCTAAAAACTTGTCTAAAATATATACAAGTTTTGCTTTGAATTTGAAAAACGAAGAATGAGTTTTGATTACCTTTAATAGTTGAATCTTCAGACAGTCTTCGTTTTTTCTTCATTTTCTTTAACTTAAGCTCTTGCTCCCCATTCTTTTCTTTTGCCTCACTGATGTTGATATCTTCTTGGGCATCTATATTATTTGTTGGTATCTTGTTGACACTTGATCCATTGTCCTGCATGTATGCTGAAAATTAAGAAACATGCGTAAATTTAATATGGTATCATCATTACAAAATATGTCCTCCAAAAAACTTTAATTGAAAGAAACACTGAAATGTGAAATTTGGCAGCAATGAGGAACTATGTCATTATGGGAATTTTGGTACCCATATGTAAAGGAAGTCTCATTATCTGATGATATAGACCTGATGCAAAGTAAAGTGTGTCAAAATTATTTGCACACCCTCCTCCACTATGTGATGGAGTGAAAAAAGATATGTGAATTCGGATAATTCTATAACAAATGTTCAAGATATGAGGAAATATTTCATTCAAAATGATCTGCTGCCAGAAATCTTGGTCAAATATCACCAGTTTGCTAACTGTATGTAGTAACTAAGTGATTGTAACCTATCCACCGCTGTCCACTGGATGGAGGCAGTGTGCAAGATAAACATATCAATTGTGACACTAGCTCTCCACACATGTCAGTTGCTTAATTTAAAATCTGTACTCATGGTCGGTCTCGAGCCCCTTGTCAATGTGGTGATGTGTATGGAATTATGTAATTAGGTCATCAAGATTGAAACTTGCTTAGCTAAAATGAATTGCTTGGTTCAGTCCCGGAGCCAATTAATTATGTGCCTCTGCAACCATTTCCACTACCGCTAACAACATGGATATGGGATGCATAATATATGAACTAAACTACTGTACTATGTAAATGCTTTTCATTATTGCCAACACAAAAGAACATGCAGGTTTTATGATTTTCATTGTTAGCTTATGCAAAATAATAATAATAATAATTACCAAGATAAAACAATTCGGTGAGATTATTAACATTTTTGCTTGACAGACCACTTCCTGGTAGCATGCCCTTTGTGGTATTTCTATTGCCGACCTTAAAATAGATGACACCAACTTGATAACCACCACCTTGTAGCTTAGAGACCTTAGAGGGCCAGGTCCCAAATTTGCACAGCATAATATAACAACATACTGGAGCTAAAGATACAGAAGGAAATTAATAATAGGTGTCATAGGTACAGTCAGAGAGCAGAGTCTTAACAGTAGGGGGTTCAAGGGCTGTTTGCTAGGCTAGGCAAGGGTAGACTAGGCTTGGCTAGTGTTGGCTAGGTTATGCTAGGAAGAAGTAGGCTAGGCTGATTTACTCCACCAGTAATTGGCGGTCTGTCTAATTACAAGCTACCACAAGCTACACAAGCTTCACATAGCTTCCTGGCAATATGTTAGTAATGAATAAATAAGATATATTTACTCATTATAATGTTGATACTGAATGTACAACACGAAAAAACATAATTTTAATCTGAAAAAGTATCTTTTTATAAAGAAATTAGACGAAAATAAAGAAATGGTGACACCAAATCAAGTCGACGATCCAAGCGTCGGTTAGGTTAGGTTAGGTTAGGTTAGGTTTGGTTTGGTTTGGTTAAGTTAGGTTAGATTTGGTTAGGTTAGATTTGGTTAGGTTATTTTTGGTAAGGTTATTTTTGGTTAGGTTAGGTTTGATTAGGTTAGGTTAGGTTAGGTTAGGTTAGGTTAGGTTAGGTTAGGTTAGGTTTGATTAGGTTAGGTTAGGTCAGCCTAATATATCATATTTATTCATTACTAACGTATTGCCAGGAAGCTTTGTGAAGCTTGTGTAGCTTGTGGTAATTAGACAAACCTGTAATTGGGGGGAAAGGGGGGAGGGGGGAACCTCAATATAAGCCTAATTTGTAGCTTCCTGTTCTCCGACACAGTGATTTATTTTACGTCAGGCTTTCAGCACAGCCGCATAAAAATCCCTGGTTATTTATTTATTAATATACGAGAAGGTACACTGGGGGTTAAGAGAGATAATAGGAATAATGATGATTTTACAATCTTGCCCGAAACGCTATGCGTACTAGTGGCTTTAGGTATTGTATGTACTACCTCTATCTATAAATCAAACAGAATGTTTGTACTGTAACTCTGCATCTATGTATATATTTTTCCTAAATAAATTATTATTATTATTGTAAAGCCACTAGCACGCATAGCGTTTCGGGCAAAGATCCCGTACCCAGAAGCTGGGTATCTTTAGGTGCCCTGTGACTACTCTTATGACATTCCCTAACTCTTATGACATTCCCTAACAGTATTGTTAAACTAATAACAATGAACAGTAGTTCAATATTACCGGAATAATCCAACTCATGTGGCCATGTTTTTGTTGTGAAGCTCGGTCGTTCAGTTCGTATACGAGCATACCTTCTTACGAAGGTTAGAGTCTTAAAAATGTCTTACCATTGCTAAGAAATCATAAGATATAATTATTTACAATAATACACTGGTTGTTTTTGTTGATTTAGGGGCGATGACATGAGTAAACTGGTTATGTTGTGTTGATTTAGGGGCAACGAACTGTGGTTATTAGACTATGTTTTGTACAAAAGCAAAAAACAAGATGTAATTCTTTTAATTATAACAATAATAACGACAAAAAGTTAATAATTAATGTACTTGTTAAGCAAAATTCGCAATATTTTAGTTTTCTTTAGGAAAAAAAAATAAAAGACATCTGGAAAAAGATCTGCAGACTATGTCTTACATTTTATTCCGTTATTTACACTAAAAGAACAATTAAACGTACACTATCGCCCGTGCCTGATGCACGAGCACCAGGCACGGGCACCGGGAGCATCCCAGACACTGCCTTAATCGACTGAGATTAAGGCAGTGTTATTTTCATTCCTTTAGAACAAGGAAATCTCATTCTTAAACTGTATAATATGAGCTGCGCAATAATTTTTTGCTGATCTTCAATAAAGAAATTCTGGAGGGCTTGTGCAAGGATTAGGATGAGTTAGCCTAGTTTTTACTGTATATCCGTTTCTGGGTACTCAAGGGTGACACTGGCGGGCAACACGAGAATAAATATTTGTATAAATTCCAATTTCGATCAGATCTACTTGGGGATAGTTTACAAATGTTCGCCATAAAATTTACGTTTTCTCTAATAGCCGAAGAGCTTATTTGAGAAAACAGTATGGCATTGAATCAGCGTGGTAAAACAGTTGTATTATTGACACGACGAGTATAATCGACGTAGTTTTTATATATGTTGCCGGTCGAGCACATCCTTATGTGACGTTTTATACTTATGTTCTTCTAGAACATTCTATTGCGAACACATTGGTACAAAAATGAAATACGTACATCGAAAACTAATGTCAGAACAGTGAGAAGAGTATACACTTTTAAATATGGCCGCTCGATCGCCGATACACTAATTTCATTTGGGGAAATTTATTTTTTCATACGCCGTTTCGCGACAATTATTTATAACTGATATAAATGTTGCAAAAGAAGTTTAGGATTAAGTAACATATTACACATTAAAAAAAATGAATACATTAATACCTAAACAGTTTGTAAATACAGTGATAAATTGTGCCAAACATTACACAATATTATTTACTAAGAAGCGTATGACAACCCAAAACGGCATGATTTCACAGGATTTTTAATAGTTGTCAAAAAACTCTGATTTTAATTATCAAGTATTTGTCACAATGTATTTTATATAATTATGAGGCTTTGGAACGACCAAATTTTTCTGTATTATAAAAGCATAATGCTAAATTTCTATATACATAACAGTAAAATAATGACCACCTACATTTAAAGATAATTTTCATAATAAAAAACATAATTTTCATTGAGGACCATGTATTAGAGCATACTTAATCACTTTTATATTAAAAGTATTGTGTTTTTTGAAACATTGGGGTTGTAAACAAACAGAACGGCCTACCCGAAAAGTCGTAACATAAAAAGTTGTACATGTTTGCTAATTTATTATTTGATAAATGATTATTACTAATTTACTACGACTATAAAGGTTTCCCATTAGTTAAATTACTGTAGTGTGACTAAATGCTACTACAAAACATATATAAATCCTGGGAAAGTCACAATGACCAGCGACATTAAAGCATAAAAGACTAAATAGTAACAGGAAACTGTCGGCGAACGAAAAATTCATTTCCAAATTTATTAGATGTTTTCCTAAATATAAAGATCGATGGGCTGGAATTTTCTGGATTATGGCCTAATTAAGGCAAAAATATATGTATTTTTACTTGAAGAACATATATCAGAGCATAGTCAGTGAGTTATAGAATAATAAGAGTGTGGTATTTCATTGTATAACAAGAGATAGTCCATGGAAGCGAAAATAGACGTAGTTTAAGACAAAATAACGTCCAAAAACAGCCGTAGAGTCAAACGGCAACTGTTGACGTTCTTTTTAAGAGGACAGGTTGATCAAAAACCCTACCGACCTTGAAGATTTGGTCTGGGAAGCTTACAAGAGGAAATATCCTTACGATTTTTTCCCGGAGAAGTACACTTCTCACGTTGTTCCTCGCAAATGATTTCTGTGTATTCTATGTTTCCTGTTGTATGCGTGGTTGTTGGGTGCGGATGGGGTGTGTGTGTGAGTGGGTGGGGAGGGATTTGTTTCCTGGTTCCTGCGTGCTCTGGTTTGTGTTGTAGGTTTTCTTTGTATGGCTGGAGGGTGGGTGTGCGGTTCCTCTGCGTTTGTGTGTTTGGTTGTGGATGTCGTGTGCGCTTGTTTATGTCATATTGTGTGCCCTTCAGGCTGTTGGCGTGTTCCAGCCAGGGGTTGTGCTCTTTGTTCTGTTTTGCCATTTTGTTTTGCCTCCCGTTTGTTATGGCAGATCTGTTTCCTTTATTGCTATTATTCTTATTATTGTATGTTTCTCGTTTTGTGTTAGTGCCTCTCTGTCTGTGTTTGAGGTGTTAGTAGGCTTGTTTTGTGTGCATTTTGTTCTGGGGTTTTCCCCTATGTTTGTCTTCCGCTGTGTTTATATTTGTGTTATGTTTGTATATGCATTTTTGTTTTGTGGTCAGCCCTTCTGGCTGGTCTTCTCTTGATTTGCTCCTTTGTCCGTGCACATATGTGTTCTTTCTGCTTTGTACCTTTGTTCTATGTTGTATTTGTTTCTTCTTTTATTGTAACATATATCCATGCTTGCATGTAAAAATAAAAATAATAATAATAAAAAACTGCTATGTTCTGAGTAAATCCCTCAATTGATGGGAAGCAGGATACAGGATTAAGCTTCCCATGAAACTCTATCCCCAATTATATGGAAAGTGTCGTGACGCTGAACCCCGGTTCATTCCGAACACAGCGATTACACAACACATAACACCTTGCCTCAGCAACCGTTACTACCACCGTGTACTCCTACACACACCAGACCCTTGAGGCGTACCACTAGGTTTGTACTGGAACACAATGAATGAACATATGGAAGGTATTTAAAGGCCGTCGGGTTTTGTCATTTAATTACAAGAATAGACTCTGACAAATAATAACATATTAACATACTCTATTAGGTTAATACACTTCCAATACCCATAGACCACTTGACCTCCGCGATCACCACCCACACTCGTAACTTCCGCCTAAGTCCCTAATACGGAATGATTACTACAACGCTCCACACCCGGTTAGTCTTTCATTCAATACTCACATACTGCAGACTTAACTTGGTCACTAAGATCACATCAGGTTCTCGCATAGCTGTCTGCTACACTTCGTTTCTGCCGCAAACGGAAATCCAGAGGACTTCTCAGTTCAACTCCCACAATCAGACTGACTCCAGTCAGACATCTACCTCAACCATTTCACCCCACCTCTCAAGGCAGGTATAATCCGATTAACCTTATCCCTAGAATCGGTAATCTTGTTCCTAGAAGCCTGACGAAGAATAATTCCTCTTTCCAGGAATTATTAATTTGGCTAAACAGCTTCGGTCATAATCCATTGACCTTTCTTAGATATGTGATCCATAGTCTGTCTACTTAACATGTACTTCCAATCATCATTCGTTAAGTGTTGTAGTAATGATTCTCTAGCTAATAATTCCTACTAACTTGTGGATTACAACACCACTCCCCTCCTTAAACACGCATATGTCCCCATATGCATCATTGCAATGGTTCCATTAGTGCAAGGACCTGGAGGATGCACCCACCATATGTGTACAACTAAAAAATCATCCAATAAGTTCATCATACACATGATGAAATAAATTTAAATTTTCCCCGACATGACTCACAACACTTCGCCAACATATACATTATATTCACATCATAGCACAGGTAAAATAGTCTGTAATAATTTTTCCCATCTCCAACAATGCACATATACCTAAACTGCTGACATATAATTACATACAAACATAACCATAAAATTACATGGACCAGAATGCTGGCACTTAAACAGAAATGACACTAGTCATTAATATATACACAACACATATATATCTAAGGTTCTTCATCCTTAGTAACAAGTTAATAATAATTTAACATCTTGCCCTGTACTGTTGACATAAGGGCTTACAATGATCACACAATGTTCCACTGGCCTCCTCCACAATTGGCAGCATCACTTCTCTTGTTTTCGTGCCCCATGGTTGCTAGGTCATAGATCCTCCATGACCCAGACAAAACCCAGGCTGTCCAGCCTGGTGAATGTCCCATCGTTGCTCTGAGCTAACGTGATCCTGGCCTCCAGAGCAACGGAGATTCCTACCCCAGGGGTCATGTTCCCTCGGGTCTGTGCTGACGTCTCGTTCCAGGGCACCAATCCTAGAACGCTGTAGATACCTCATAGCTCTCTGGTCATCCTTCCTTGCTGTGCTCACCACAGCTGTAGCACATTACTCTAGGCTCATCTGCCCATAGTGTGTCCACCTGTATTCACACCTTCCCGACCGCTGTTCCTGTAAAATATTCCCTCGGAGCCCCCTGGCTCGATCCCATTATTACATGACACCCCCTCGGCTCCTTACTCTCTCCCCGTATATAGCCTGAGCGCCGCGCAAAACCATTGCAGCTGGCCCTTATCGCTGCTTTGATGTCAGGGGGCGAATTTCGCCTATAACGTCACGTTGGCTTCACTTCCTCCCCCCTTTTTTTCTAGAATTACTGAGTGTAGCCTCATGGCTTCCCTTCTACTCTACCTGAAGCTCTGTGACATGATCCCGGGGGACCTTCTCAAGCCTAACACTCAGTAATGGTGCCGATGAGGTAATATACAGTATATACATGCACATACATTATCACAATAAATACCTCATTAAAATCATTTCACAACGAATGTCACTAAAGCATCATACTGCCACTGGCTCGCCTCTAGCGAGATTCCTGTAACAACTTAAGAAGAAATTAGTATATCTTATATAGTATTTTATATAGTATATTACTATATATCTATAGTATATAGATTAGTATATCTTATATTACTAAGAAATTAGTATATCTACTCGGCTCGCCCACTGCAACCACCAACACCTGAAATTTTGAAATTCTACCTTGTAATCTTATCCATAAGACTTACCCACTCCGACATAATTAACGAAAATTTTAATGAGAATAATGAATTTTTATTAGTCTTTTATGAGTTTTGCTAGATATATCGACTTGGCTCGCCTACTGCAGCCACCAACTCCTGCAATTATCCACATTTCATCTTATCCATACGACTTACCCACTCCGACACACCATCACTTCTGGTCATCCTAACCACTGATGACCTCAATATAACGCCACACATCCCTACAACCACTTCCTGCGTCCTAACGCACCGACCTTGCTACGCCGATACTCACCTTACCGACTACTACCTGGCGCCCCTGCTCCACCATATACTCTACAACACCACACTCCATGCCAGGCGTCCAAACGCCACTACACTACACCACCCAGTTGCGTCCCCAACGCTCTCAACACAACACCCGGCGTCCCCAACGCTCTCAACACAACACACGGCGTCCCCAACGCCCTCAACACAACACACGGCGTCCCCAACGCCCTCAACACAACACCCGGCGTCCCCAACGCCCTCAACACAACACCCGGCGTCCCCAACGCCCTCAACACAACACACGGCGTCCCCAACGCCCTCAACACAACACACGGCGTCCCCAACGCTCTCAACACAACACACGGCGTCCCCAACGCCCTCAACACAACACACGGCGTCCCCAACACAACACACGGCGTCCCCAACACAATACACGGCGTCCCCAACACACCACACGGCGTCCCCAACGCCATCAACACAACACACACGGCGTCCCCATCGCCCTCAACACAACACCCGGCGTCCCCAACGCCCTCAACACAACACACGGCGTCCCCAACGCCCTCAACACAACACACGGCGTCCCCAACGCCCTCAACACAACACACGGCGTCCCCAACGCCCTCAACACAACACCCGGCGTCCCCAACGCCCTCAACACAACACCCGGCGTCCCCAACGCCCTCAACACAACACACGGCGTCCCCAACGCCCTCAACACAACACACGGCGTCCCCAACGCTCTCAACACAACACACGGCGTCCCCAACGCCCTCAACACAACACACGGCGTCCCCAACACAACACACGGCGTCCCCAACACAATACACGGCGTCCCCAACACACCACACGGCGTCCCCAACGCCATCAACACAACACACACGGCGTCCCCATCGCCCTCAACACAACACCCGGCGTCCCCAACGCCCTCAACACAACACACGGCGTCCCCAACGCCCTCAACACAACACACGGCGTCCCCAACGCCCTCAACACAACACACGGCGTCCCCAACGCCCTCAACACAACACCCGGCGTCCCCAACGCCCTCAACACAACACCCGGCGTCCCCAACGCCCTCAACACAACACACGGCGTCCCCAACGCCCTCAACACAACACACGGCGTCCCCAACGCCATCAACACAACACACACGGCGTCCCCAACGCCATCAACACAACACACGCGTTCCCAACGCCATCAACACAACACACACGGCGTCCCCCAACACCATTACCACCACAGGCATATGCCTTGCGCCAGAGCGCATCAAAACACCACGAAACGTCACCACCAATAAATAACCAGACGCCACACACACTCCCTTTTCTCTCGTAATCCGTTAATTACCTGACCAACACTCGTCAGGCATAATTTCTTGTGTAGTGGCCACCCGCCACACTCTACCACCTGCGTTAACATACTTCAACGCTAATGTCTACAATACACCCGGTGTTACAACAACCAGTAACGCTACACATGCTACACCTTGGCACTACAATCCCAACAATGTCATGCACTATACTACATCCATAATATCAACAGTCAAAACATGCACATTACACTACAGTAAACTAGTCATTACGCTGTCGTCTAATACGCCACTACACATGCATTACACTACTCACTCGTCCTTCCGCCAATATACAATCATTCACTACACTTGGCGTCCAAACGCCAGTACACACTGCGTCGCCACCTCTGGACGCCACACACCCCCACCGACGGGACACGCTCTCCGTGTCCCAGGTAACACTCTCCATAATGCTACCTGCACCCACAAAAAAATCTCCATGGACCTCTCCACGGTACACAAGACATCGAACCCCAGACGTCAAATTACGCGTCGCTCGCTATGCCTTGCAGTTCACAATTCACTTCGCCTATTTTCTGTTTCGATGTAACGCCTGAAATCGCTCAAATCTTTACGTAATATTTAATAATATTTAAAATATTCGATCTACACTTTACATGATATTTAATTAACTTCAAATTAAGTAGATTTCACGATTGATTTGTCCTTAGCAACGGTTTCTCACTATTACCACCATACCGACGATATAAATCAAGCTCCAAGGTACGGCTCGCTCGGCCCATCCATTGCTTGGCCCGCACATGGCCCACGCTGGCCCACATTCACCCGCGCTAGTTTTACTCGCCCCTCTGTATAATCCGCACTACGAACACTGCACTTGTTTTGCCTCCCGATGAATCAGTGGTCCAGACTTGCATCTTTGCCGTCTCTTGTTGCAGGAATCTGGAAAGAAAGAAATAAACCCCACATGTGCCCCACAATGGCCTAGTCCCTTTAATTAACTAACACCTCTGACCTGGTCTCACCTGACCCTTCTTTCCTCCGTCTAGTAACCACCATTCTCACCACAACCCGACGTCTACCATTTCCCGAACATTCCCTCACCAACTAAACCAGAAACACACTTCCTTCATCTCGCAAAGTGTTCCAAAACCTGTTTGCGCTGCCACCAAATATGTCGTGACGCTGAACCCCGGTTCATTCCGAACACAGCGATTACACAACACATAACATCTTGCCTCAGCAACCGTTACTACCACCTATACTCCTACACACACCAGACCCTTGAGGCGTACCACTCGGTTTGTACTGGAACACAATGAATGAACATATGGAAGGTATTTAAAGGCCGTCGGGTTTTGTCATTTAATTACAAAGAATAGACTCTGACAAATAAATACATATGAACATACTCTATTAGGTCAATACACTTCCAATACCCTGTGACGGTAACGCGTTGGTGTTCGGCTGTTTAAGGCTAGGGGTATGGCCTCGTCACATAGTTATAAAAAAAAAAGAAAAAACTGGAACTTCGTCTGTGGTAAGGTAAGGAGAAGACACACAAAACACAAGTAAACTTTAACAATGAAATTTTAATTACGTTAAATAAATCAAAACATGAATAAAATGGACAAACAAATTCTTATAATAAAATCAATCAATCAAAAGAATAAGAATTATTAAATGACACAATGAAAAGTTACGTTAAGACAAAATAACAAGAAGTGCAATACAAAAATAGAGGTAAGGTGCTGGAATATTGGCTTTAAGCTACCACCTCTCTCAGTATACGCTAACGTCTAGCCGGGAGGAGTGGTAACTGCGAAAGCACTGAATATTCTGAGGTCTGAGGTCGTGGCGACCCCAGACATCAAGTAGTATGGGGGGGGCGAGTGCAGTTGCAGCCAGACCGGCGACCAATCAGCGGAGCCGGTAGTAAGACAGGTAGTTTGGCGGTTTGAGTCTGAGCAGGTGTCTCTGGCTGCATACGTTTTGTGCTCTGGGAAACCTTGCTGGTGTTGTTGTCGTTGTTGGACATTTCTTCCATAGTAGTTTTATATAATTTCAACGACGTAATTGTGGAGGGAAGAGCAGGCTCAATCTCTTGAAGGAGATTATCGTCACAACTCTCCCCCGAAGCCTGCGGTTCTGGAAGAAGTACGTCGTTATGTGGTGGAGTAATGGATGGAGTTGCTTCTACTTCATAAACTCTGGAGAGATCATTGGCTAAGATGTTGTCAGACTCTTGGTATAGCGTGTCTCCAGGTTGAATTTCTGCAGGTAGCAAGCCCATAGTAGAAGACGTTGAGATGAGAAGTGGGCGTGCTGCAGGAGGTGTAGGGTGGTGTGGTCCATGTTGATGGTGGACCGAGCACTTTTCAGGTGTGGAGTGAAGTGCTGAAGCTTCAGGATGGGGAAGAGTAGCTCCTTGCCAATTGTTCCGTAGTTCCTTGTAGCAGTAGTCGCTGACAGGTGTATTCTTCTCGCCTCGTTGCTGCATCACGACACCACCAACGTCGGTACCATTGGCGTCGACATGGAGGATGAAGGGCTTATCTGACGAGGTGAGAGTGGAATTAGAAGAGGGCAAAGGAGCACGATTATTATCCTGAAAGCATTTGGGAAGATCATTAAGGATTTCGGAATTAGAAAGCGCTGACTCCTTGTCAGTGCTTTCGGGAGGAGAAGCTGGGATGGTCTCACTGTGGATGTAGGGTTCTGTAAAGGTAGAACAGTTAGTCAGGACAGTGGGAGGAGTACCATTATATTGCTTCAGGAGGTTGACGTGGCACAGCTGGGTCTTCCGCCGCCTATCTGGAGTCTCTATTACGTAGTTGTTATTATTCCTGCACTCTTTGACGCAGTAGGGTCCTGAAAATCTGTTTTGTAAAGGTGAACCTGGGATAGGGAAATAGGCAAGGACGAAGTCTCCCGGCTTGAATTTTCGTACTTTGCTGGTCTGGTTGTAATGAGTTTTCATCTTCTCCTGGGCTTTCAATAGATTATCATGGGCAAAGCGGTGGACTCTCTCTAGAATGTGTTGAAGGTTTTGAAGAAACTGGGGCACATTCTGATGCTCACTGAAGGTGGCATCTCGGAGAGAGTCTTTGAAAGCCTTAAGGGGAGTACGGCACTTACGGCCGTAGAGCATCTCATAAGGAGATACTCCTAGGGACTCATTGGGGAGACTTCTGAAAATACACATTATAAGGTCAATCTGCTTATCCCAATCCTTCGAGGTTTCACTACAAAACTTTTTCAAGAGTGCTTTGATGGTCTGATGACTACGTTCAAGAGAACCCTGTGAAGCAGGATGATAGGGGCTGGACAATACCTGTTTGATGTTGAACTCCTCCAGTGTCCTTTTGAAGAGATCACTGGTGAAGTTGGTACCACAGTCGCTTTGAATCTCCCTGGGAAATCCGTATTGAGTGAAGATCTTCAATAGATGTTTTATAACCGTAGCAGCCGTGATGTTCTTCACTGGAACTGCTATGGGAAATCTGGTGGTAGGACACAGGATGGTTAGGATGTAGGCGTTACCTGAACTGGTCAGAGGTAAAGGACCAACACAGTCTATTATGAGTCTGTGGAAAGGTTCCGCAGGCACCTGTATGGGAATCAGTGGCGCTCTGGGAATGGAGATGTTCGGTTTGCCTGCCATCTGACATGTATGACACTGTTTTACGTACTGTTTGACGTTATTTACCATACCTGGCCAGTAGTAGTCTTGACGAATTCCATGGTAAGTCTTGTTGAAGCCGTAGTGGGAGAATGCTCCGTGGGCCAGGTGTAGAATAGTGGGCCGCAGGCTGGTGGGAATCACAAGTTGTTCGATGTTGGCCCAATCGTCCTCCTCCTTCAGTTTACTGGGTCTATATCTGCGGTAGAGCAAGTCGTTCTCTAGGAAGAACCCAGGAATACTGTCGGGTTGAGTCTCAGCCTGGAAAAACAATGGTGTTAAAGTAAGATCTTCCCTCTGCAACTTACGGAACTCCAACTTGGTCAGATGCGGGGGGAGTTTCTGAGGGTCTTGAGGGACAGCGGTAGCAGTAGAGTCAGCTGGCTGTGGACGTGCGGCTTGTGCACGGGTGGTCACGAGAACCGGAGGAGAAACTTCACCACTCTCTTGAACCTCTGCTGGAACATACTCTAGAATAGGGTTTATTGGCACAGAGTTACACACCTGGGGTTTGTCCATGACGATCAGGTTGGTCGGTTGCAGGTCTTCTGCCAAGTCGTTGCCTAGGAGAAGTTGCACTCCAGGCATGGGAAAAGGCTTTTCCCTGACGGCGACTTGGACTTCCCCGTTCACGTAGGGACAATCCAGGTGGACTCTGGCGAGAGGGTATGGAGTGGTAGCAGTGAGGTCAGTGATGAAGACAGTTTCTCCGGTGTAGGTGATGTTGGGCACAGCCGACTTCAAGATGATCGATTGAAGAGCCGCTGTGTCCCTCAAGATCTTCAATTTGAAACGTCCCTCCGGATTTGAACCGTTGGCAGAGACAGTTCCAGTATACAGGTGGTTACTGAAAAGAGAAAGATCATTAACATCAACACCAACATTCATCACAGGCTTACCGGACTTAGGAGGAGTTGGTTTGGGTCTTTGTTGGTCAGTGGTTCCCTTGTATTGAGACTTACCACAATTGTCTATGGTATGTCCATAGAGTCTACAATACTTGCAGTACAGTTGTGAACCAGCTTGATCGGGGCTCACCTTCTCGTAACTGTACCACGACTTCTTACTGGAGGATGGTTCGGGTGTCAGCCGGTGGATGAGGCTGTAAGTGTCAGCCGACTTAGCACACTTCAGGTAGTCGGTTTCTTCTTTATCTGCTAAGTAGAGGCGGACAGGAGGCGGCACACGTCTCAAGAATTCTTCAACAAGCATCAGGTTGACGAGTTCTGTAAAAGTAGAGACATGTGCTGCTTCCAGCCATTTCATGAAATACCTCCGTTTCGTGTTAGCAAACTCGAGGAAGGTAGTGGTACTTGCCTTCAGGTGGTCACGGAATTTCCTTCTATAACTTTCGGTGGAAAGTAGGTAGGCGTCTAACACTGCTTGTTTCAGAGTCTGGTAGTCATTCTCAGACGCCAGAGTACTGAGTGTGACTGCCGCTCTACCTGTAAGATGGACTCTGAGAAGTGTGGCCCATTGGTCGACAGGCCAACTGAGTTGATTAGCAAGGGTTTCAAAGGTGGTGAAAAACACATCAACTTCTGCTTCTACAAAGGATGGCATTAACTTACTTGCATGTGATATATTAAAACTGACGGGAAGATTGGCAGTAGCTTGCTGGCGTTGAGTGAAGTGTGAAGTTTCCAAGGCGATTTCGCGTTGACGACACTCTAGAGCCAGAGTCGCTTGTTGCTTGTCATGTTCGCGTTGTATTTCCAACTCGCGTTGTTTTGTTTCAAGCTGTACTCTCTCACGTTCATGGAGCAAGGCGACCTCACGTTCGTGGAGGGCGAGTCCACGTTCGTGTTCTTCTCTCCTCAAGGCGGCCTCGCGTTCTCTGAGGGTGATTTCTCGTTCTTGTTCTTCTCTCCTCAAGGCAGCTTCGCGTTCTTGTTCGTCTCTCTTCAAGGCAGCTTCGCGTTCTTGTTCTTCCCTTCTTATGGCAGCTGCTTCCCTTTGCTGCTCACGCTCAATCTTGGCCAGCTCTAGTTTAAGTTTCATCGTTGCCAAGTCAGTTTTATCTGCAATATAGTAAGTTTCATGAGTTTCAGAGTCGATCTTACCTTGCTCTAAATAGTAATCCAGCAACAGGTTGTATAGGTCATTTTTGTTGGCTTGGTAGGGAACTTCTAGTTGATACTCATGTGCAAGAGTTTGTAATTCAGTCCTCTTGGCACGACTTAAAGTCCCTATTTCACCTGCTGGATTTGCACGGAAAGCTTGGAGACGAAACATTGTGAAATTAGCAAATAAAGGTACACAAATATTCAATAGTGAATGTCAGAAACAGGACAACGTGGCAACTGGTACCTATCCTGTGAGATCTTTAACAATTAAAGTTAAGTAAAAGATGTTAAATGATTAAATTAAATCAAGGGCGCAGGAAATCTTGTACCCGGTACTCATGTAAGAGGATAAGGGCAAGAAAATCCTACTAACAAATGAAACAGAGTTTCGAAAACAAATGAAACAGTAAATTGTCTCAAAAGTAAAATTGGTAGTCCAAGGATGTAGGCATACCTTGCCAAGTCTCTATAGGACATAAAGCAAGTTTTTCCTACTGAATTTAATATGATACTTACAGAATTAGCGAACTTTTGTGCTCTGAAAAAGTAAGCTAATTCCCTACCGTTGTATGTATCATCATCTCTGACTGACGTGTAGGGGTGCGAGGTGTCAACTGGTGACGAGAACTGCTGCTGAGGTCCCATTTCAGCAACTAAAGTTCGAGCTAGAGGAACTATGGCCCTCTTTGTCCTCCTACAGTCAGATTGCAGAAGATTGGGTACTCTTGACCCGGGGCAGACCACAGTACCAGGGTACCAATATGATGATCTGTCAAAATGAGAAATATTCAAGGGACAAAGATGGTAAACACGAGTAATAACAAGGAGGGAGAGATGACCAATTAAGAGTATGACTGAGGCCTACAGTCACCACGTAATCCAAAGTTGTCTCACCTTCACCATATGTTACTCTCGTAATGCACAATACACCGCACCTTATAAAAAATGAAATGGAATATGAAAAATAGTAAAGCTACGTTAACAAAGTTAAATACGCTTACCATAAATTACCACTTGGCACCAGTACCTGAGTGAAGCTCCTAGGACAGGCCCCCATATAACTTGTGACGGTAACGCGTTGGTGTTCGGCTGTTTAAGGCTAGGGGTATGGCCTCGTCACATAGTTATAAAAAAAAAAGAAAAAACTGGAACTTCGTCTGTGGTAAGGTAAGGAGAAGACACACAAAACACAAGTAAACTGTAACAATGAAATTTTAATTACGTTAAATAAATCAAAACATGAATAAAATGGACAAACAAATTCTTATAATAAAATCAATCAATCAAAAGAATAAGAATTATTAAATGACACAATGAAAAGTTACGTTAAGACAAAATAACAAGAAGTGCAATACAAAAATAGAGGTAAGGTGCTGGAATATTGGCTTTAAGCTACCACCTCTCTCAGTATACGCTAACGTCTAGCCGGGAGGAGTGGTAACTGCGAAAGCACTGAATATTCTGAGGTCTGAGGTCGTGGCGACCCCAGACATCAAGTAGTATGGGGGGGGGCGAGTGCAGTTGCAGCCAGACCGGCGACCAATCAGCGGAGCCGGTAGTAAGACAGGTAGTTTGGCGGTTTGAGTCTGAGCAGGTGTCTCTGGCTGCATACGTTTTGCGCTCTGGCAAACCTTGCTGGTGTTGTTGTCGTTGTTGGACATTTCTTCCATAGTAGTTTTATATAATTTCAACGACGTAATTGTGGAGGGAAGAGCAGGCTCAATCTCTTGAAGGAGATTATCATCACAACCCATTGACCACTTGACCTCCGCGATCACCACCCACACTCGTAACTTCCGCCTAAGTCCCTAATACGGAATGATTACTACAATGCTCCACACCCGGTTAGTCTTTCATTCAATACTCACATACTGCAGACTTAACTTGGTCACTAAGATCACATTAGGCTCTCGCATAGCTGTCTGCTACACTTCGCTGCTGCCGCAAACGGGGATCCAGAGGACTTCTCAGTTCAACTCCCACAATCAGACTGGCTCCAATCAGCCATCTACCTCAACCATTTCACCCCGCCTCTCAAGGAAGGTATAATCCGATTAACCTTATCCCTAGAAGCAGTAATCTTGTTCCTAGAAGCCTGAAGAAGAATAATTCCTCTTTCCAGGAATTATTAATTTGGCTAAACAGCTTCGGTCTTAATCCATTGACCTTTCTTAGATATGTGATCCATAGTCTGTCTGCTTAACATGTACTTCCAATCATCATTCATTAAGTGTTGTAGTAATGATCCTCTAGCTAATAATTCCTACTAACTTGTGGATTACAACAACCATCTCTCTTATCCCCTCAGCATCCTCAGCTTCCCTATCTCCTCAGCATCCTAATCTTCCCTATCCCCTCAACATCCTCAGCTTCCCTATCTCCTCAGCATCCTCATCTTCCCTATCCCCTCAGCATCCTCATCTTCCCTATCCCCTCAGCATCCTCATCTTCCCTATCCCCTCAGCATCCTCATCTTCCCTATCCCCTCAGCATCATCATCTTCCCTATCCCTTCAGCATCCTCATCTTCCCTATCCCCTCAGCATCCTCATCTTCCCTATCCCCTCAGCATCCTCATCTTCCCTATCCCCTAAGCATCCTCATCTTCCCTATCCCCTCAGCATCATTATCTTCACCATCACCGCAGCATCATCATCTTCACCTTCAGGAGTGTTGCCACCTAGTCTGACTTAGATTTTGTGCAGATAATTTTAACCCTAAAAACCAGCCTTGCGTCACCAGTTGACAGTGTGTGGTTGTGAGTAAGGGTAGTGGCAGTGTCACTGCTCTTGCTCCGCCAGCAGTCACTGTTGACCAGCTGACTGAGGTTGAGACGACAGTCGCCCCTCTGCTACCTGTCTCATCCTCAGCATCCTCATCTTCCCTATCCCCTCAGCATCATCATCTCCCTTATCCCCTCAGCATCATCATCTTCCCTATTCTCTCAGCATCCTCATCTTCCCTATTCTCTCAGCATCCTCATCTTCCTTATCCTCTCGTGATAAGAAGTGTCTTACTTCTTACGACCCTTACTTCACCATTAATCACTGTCAACACCACCCTCACCATTGACAGTTCCACCCTCACTAAATAACGTGATCTGAGATAGTGTAATGACCTCGTTACCTTCAAAACTGATAACAATTAACTAAAACATTGTTTCTGGTCTTGTGAATATCAAGAGTATATTTCCATTGATTTCACGGCCTTTCTACTTCAGTAATAATGAGTTGTGTTGGTGGATTGATGGTTTGGGGTGTGTTGTTGATGGTAGTGATGAGCTTGATGACTTACCGTGAGTGGAGGCGAGTGGAGATGACCAAGATGGAGCTGAGTCTGCTCCAAGATCAAGCAGCAGACTGGCAGAGTCAGCAGACAGGGCTGATGCATCTGGCACGGACTCTGGCAGCCATGATGGGGTTAATCCCAGCACTGCCTGAGCTAGACTCATCTCTCCTCGAGTCTCCAGATGATGACTCCGTCTGGCATTGGATGGCATTATACGCACGGTTGAGTGAAACTCTTCAGTAGATTAATGAGTTGAAGAAATTTTTGTGGGAAGTTGGCGTGGAACCACTGCGCCTGACTAAGCCGGCATAGTTGACTTTTCTTATAATAATGAGTGGAATTCTCCTGATGAGTTAGACGTGTGAGATGGTGGTTGATTGGGTGATTGATGATGACGAGTCGAGCAACCAGCTTGAATATGATGAAGATGATGATGATGAGTCGAGCGACCAGCTGGAATATAATGATTAGTCGGGCATGGCGCTTAAATTCGACATCCACACTCCAATGACGGAAAAATTGGAGAAGCTAACAGGATAATTTATGGTTAAAAGTTTACTGTGCTCCAAGACGACCGTGAACTGGGACGGTGTCTATAGTGAACTTGGGACCCACACACTAATGACCAGAACAAATGAGAAACAAAAAGGATAATCAACTGACAAAAGGAAATTCCGCAACAAGACGACCGTAGACTGGGAAGACATCTGCGGTCAGATACAATAACAGAACCTCAACAACAGTTGAGCAGAACCATTGCCCAGGGCAAGGTTGACTACCCCGCAGCCCTGTGGCAGTTGACAGTTGATATGATGCCATAATGAGACGCCTACAGGTGAGTTGAGGGATGTGTTAGATGGTTAGTGAAGGGACCAGTCTATTAGAGAGAGTGAGTTGCAGGATGTATTAGAAGGTTGGTGTGTGTGTGTGTGTGTGTGTGTGTGTGTGTGTGTGTGTGTGTACTCACCTAGTTGTGCTTGCGGGGGTTGAGCTCTGGCTCTTTGGTCCCGCCTCTCAACTGTCAATCAATTGGTGTACAGATTCATGAGCCTACTGGGCTCTATCATATCTACACTTGAAACTGTGTATGGAGTCAGCCTCCACCACATCACTTCCTAGTGCATTCCATTTACTAACTACTCTGACACTGAAAAAGTTCTTTCTAATGTCTCTGTGGCTCATTTGGGTACTCAGCTTCCACCTGTGTCCCCTTGTTCGCATCCCTCCAGTGTTGAATAGTTCATCCTTGTTTACCCGGTAGATTCCCCTGAGGATTTTGTAGGTTCTGATCATGTCCCCCCTTACTCTTCTGTCTTCCAGTGTCGTAAGGTGTATTTCCCGCAGCCTTTCCTCATAACTCATGCCTCTTAGTTTTGGGACTAGTCTAGTAGCATACCTTTGGACTTTTTCCAGCTTCGTCTTGTGCTTGACAAGGTACTGGCTCCATGCTGGGGCCGCATACTCCAGGATTGGTCTTACATATGTGGTGTACAAAATTCTGAATGATTCCTTACACAGGTTCCTGAACGCCGTTCTGATGTTAGCCAGCCTCGCATATGCCGCAGACGTTATTCTCTTTATGTGGGCTTCAGGAGACAGGTTTGGTGTGATATCAACTCCTAGATCTTTCTCTCTGTCTGTTTCATTAAGTACTTCATCTCCTATTCTGTATCCTGTGCCTGGCCTCCTGTTTCCACTGCCTAGTTTCATTACTTTGCATTTACTCGGGTTGAACTTGAACCATTTGTTGGACCATTCACTCAGTCTATCCAGGTCATCTTGTAGCCTCCTACTATCATCCTCTGTTTCAATCCTCCTCATAATTTTTGCATCGTCGGCAAACATTGAGAGGAACGAATCTATACCCTCTGGGAGATCATTTACATATACCAGAAACAGTTTAGGTCCAAGGACTGACCCCTGCGGGACTCCACTTGTGACGTCTCGCCAATCTGAGACCTCACCCGTCACACAGACTCGTTGTCTCCTGTTGCTTAGGTACTCCTCTATCCACCGGAGTACCTTCTCTTTCACTCCAGCCTGCATCTCCAACTTTCGCACTAGCCTCTTGTGTGGCACTGTATCAAAGGCTTTCTGACAATCCAAAAATATGCAGTCTGCCCACCCTTCTCTTTCTTGCCTTATTTTTGTTGCCTGGTCGTAGAATTCAAGTAACCCTGTGAGGCAGGACCTGTTATGTGTGTGTGTGTGTGTGTGTGTGTGTGTGTGTGTGTGTGTGTGTGTGTGTGTGTGTGTGTGTGTGTGTGTGTGTGTGTGTGTGTGTGTGTACTCACCTAGTTGTGTTTGCGGGGGTTGAGCTCTGGCTC
Source organism: Procambarus clarkii (assembly GCF_040958095.1). NCBI lineage: Eukaryota > Metazoa > Arthropoda > Malacostraca > Decapoda > Cambaridae > Procambarus > Procambarus clarkii. The sequence goes on from NC_091220.1 coordinate 21,402,072, forward strand.
TTTGGTCCCGCCTCTCAACCGTCAATCAACAGGTGTACAGGTTCCTGAGCCTATTGGGCTCTATCATATCTACACTTGAAACTGTGTATGGAGTCAGCCTCCACCACATCACTTCCTAATGCATTCCATTTGTCAACCACTCTGACACTAAAATAGTTCTTTCTAATATCTCTGTGGCTCATTTGGGCGCTCAGTTTCCACCTGTGTCCCCTAGTGTGTGTGTGTGTGTGTGTGTGTGTGTGTGTGTGTGTGTGTGTGTGTGTGTGTGTGTGTGTGTGTGTGTGTGTGTGTGTGTGTGTGTGTGTACTCACCTAGTTGTGTCTGCAGGATCGAGCATTGACTCTTGGATCCCGCCTTTCGAGCATCGGTTGTTTACAGCAATGACTCCTGTCCCATTTCCCTATCATACCTGGTTTTAAAATTATGAATAGTATTTGCTTCTACAACCTGTTCCTGAAGTACATTCCATTTTCTCACTACTCTCACGCTAAAAGAAAACTTCCTAACATCTCTGTGACTCATCTGAGTTTCAAGCTTCCATCCATGTCCCCTCGTTCTGTTACTATTCCGTGTGAACATTTCGTCAATGTCCACTCTGTCAATCTCTCTGAGTATTTTATACGTTCCTATCATGTCCCCCCTCTCCCTTCTTCTTTCTAGTGTCGTAAGGCACAGTTCCCTCAGGCGCTCCTCATACCCCATCCCTCGTAGCTCTGGGACGAGTCTCGTTGCAAACCTCTGAACCTTTTCCAGTTTCATTATATGCTTCTTCAAATGGGTACTCCATGATGAGGCAGCATACTCTAAGACTGGCCTCGCGTAGGCAGTGTAAAGCGCCCTAAATGCCTCCTTACTTAGGTTTCTGAATGATGTTCTAACTTTTGCCAGTGTAGAGTCTGCTGCTGTCGTTATCCTATTTATATGTTCCTCAGGAAATAGATTAGGTGTTACGTCCACACCCAGGTCTCTTTCGCGCGTCGTCACAGGTAGGCTGTTCCCCTTCTTTGTGTACAGTCCCTTTGGTCTCCTATCTCCTAGTCCCATTTCCATAACTTTACATTTGCTGGTGTTGAATTCCAGTAGCCATTTCTCTGACCATCTCTGCAACCTGTTCAGGTCCTCTTGGAGGATCCTGCAATCCTCATCTGTCACAACTCTTCTCATCAACTTTGCGTCATCCGCAAACATCGACATGTAGGACTCTATGCCTGTAAACATGTCGTTAACATATACAAGAAATAGAATTGGTCCCAGCACCGATCCTTGTGGTACTCCACTTATTACTGTTCGCCAGTCCGACTTCTCGCCCCTTACCGTAACTCTTTGGCTCCTTCCTGTTAGGTAGTTCCTTATCCATGCTAGGACCTTTCTCCCTACCCCCGCCTGCCTCTTGTCGGGGTTCACCTTAAGAGGGTGAGCAACAGTATACAAGATATCCTCTCAACGGTCACACTATTAGTGATGACCGTTACTCACCGTAGCCCTGCGGGTCTTCATGCAATCCATCCTCGCGGCGCCACTGTACGCCAGGAGAGTACTCCAGTCGATCCCCAACCGGCCTTGGTAGTTAGAGATGAGTGGAGACACAGTTTGCTCTCTCCACTGTGTGCCCGCCCCGACAAAGGGCTCTAATACTATCTGCAAGGTCGCCAACTGGTGTTTCCTGTGTCCAGTAACACGGCAGTGGTTTGGTGAAATTGTGATAACAGTGGTAAGAGCACACTAAATACATCTAATATCAGGCAGGTATGTATCTCTATCACTCTCACCTTTGTAATAGTTAGGTAGCAGCAAGAATTATGGAGGGGTAATACAAACAAGAAGGAATTTTGTATTTTACTTAAAACTCAAGAGATCATATTCATATATCCACAGGCGAACAAGTACAAGCAGGAGTCGCTCTCTCTCTCTCCACATATAATTTGGGCACACTATATGGCAACATGCTCTCCCACTCACGTCAAATGTCAAAATCAGCTGAGCGATTCTCACCGCGCGAATGTTCGTTTATCTGTTTGTCTGGCGTGAGACGCCTGTTTCTTTAAATTCTCAACTATCACTGTATTAACACACAACATGATTACTGCTATAATGGCAATAGAACGCAGATGATTCACTGCACTGATCTTGAGCTCAATCACATATTTCTATATTAATGAACATAATAATTCACTATCATGGCGTAACACACTGTACTTCATATAATGATCACGAATGCTACAAGATATAATACTGGAGTTCTCAGTAATTCCTTTCGTAGGCGAATATTCAATTGATCACTGCACACATGAGAAACTATTTAACACACAAGCATGTATATATATAGATAAATCATAGATATCAATAATAGTAGTAATATCAATACTGGGCACATAGCCTAACACCAATAACTGGTTCACTTTATATATATATATATATTCTCTGGCATAAGTTATACCATAAATGTCACATGAAAGAATTCATCAACTAACACAGCAAACTCTTCAATAATAATAACACAGTTGTATCCACACACTGCAAATATCCTGTGAGAGCTTTCTACAGCCCCACTTCTCACAACTGTGTCCTACCGTGACATTGGTGAGCCTTGCTCACGACGTGAAAGATACTCTGACTGAACATATATATTTATATATATTACCTGACTAAAGGGGAATTGGGAGGGAAACTAGAATCACCTACTACCACCTATCCTCCGGTGAGAGTTGAGTTGTAGCTCCTGGTCCAGGCTCTCGCCTCGTGTAGGGAACGCCCCCACACACACACTGTTGTGTCCTCCAGGAACCCAATCAACGTCTCAAAATAAACGCGTCGTCTCCGTGTTCTGTCCTCCGCGGGTCCATGCTTCTCCTCCACGTCTTGTAGGGTTGGAGTCGGTCTCCCGGCCGTCAACTTCTCCTCCCAACTACGGCTGCCAACCTACTTCTCGGCTGTAGTCGTCCGGATTCCCAATTAGTATCTTCTTTTAACTGCTTCCCAGTGGATTGGCCCAGCCGCTACGTCGTCACTGTGAAGCTATCAGACGTCCCAGACGATACTGCCTAAACTTCACCTGCACAGCATCCGACCCTGGAGCACTTGATGCTCAATATTTCATCAATTCCCTCTTCGGTCCACACATGGAATGAAGGAAGACCTCTCGGCGTACTTGCAGACTAAGGGTGACGCGTAAGATCCACGGGATCTGAGTTCAACTGTCAAACTGACAGGATCAACCTTCACACATCTGTCCCCCTTGACGTGTCGTGTCAGACTGATTGCGCCGCCATGGCGCTATGACCGGACCCCCCTGCCTTCGTGACGTCATACTTGCCAAGGGAGGTTTTCATTGGCTCCCTGTGCCACATCGCTGTCGGTGACCAATCTGGTGCCACTGACGTCACACAGTTTTGGCGGCAAAACGGAGGGGCCAGCGCCATATTGGCTTCCTAAAGGGCCTATACCACAGGCCAAAACACTTTTCTTTCGCGAATTTCTCGCCAACACGAGAACACTACACTCTCCCACATATATCAAACTGATGCCTGCGACGTAGAGAACGCTCGGGTAAAGCGGACATGACTCTTACAGCAGGCGTGGGAGAAATATAAGGGGGGGAACACCGTCACACTCTCGAGTTTGAACAGCAGTCTCATGTGCGGTACTGTATCAAAGGCTTTTAGGCAGTCTAGAAATATGCAGTCTGCCCAACCATCTCTGTCCTGTCTTATCCTCATTATTTTATCATAGAATTCCAAAAGGTTTGTTAGGCACGATTACCCTGTCCAGAACCCATGTTGATGTTTGTTCACAAACCTAATGTTCTCCAGGTGTGCAACCAGTCGTAGTCTAATTATTCTTTCCAGTATTTTACAGGGGATGCTTGTCAGTGATACAGGTCTATAGTTAAGTGCCTCCTCCCTATCGCCTTTCTTGAAGATCGGCACGACATTTGCCTTCTTCCAGCAGCTGGGCAATTCTCCCGACATAAGTGACTCATTAAAGATCATTGCCAGAGGTACGCTGAGGGCCTGCGTTGCTTCTTTTAATATCCACGGTGATACTTTGTCTGGTCCAACTGCTTTAGTTGCATCTAGAGTTGTCAACTGTTTCATTACCTCCTCTGCTGTCACCTCTATATCTGATAGTCTTTCATCTAAGGTAACCCCCTTCCAACAATGGGAGCTGCTCAGGCTTGGTAGTGAACACTCCATGGAAACTGGCCTTCAGTGCCTCGCAGATTTCCTTGTCACTTTCAGTATATGCCCCCTATGTTTTCCTTAGTCTTGGCACTTTGTCGTTCACCGACATTTTTCTTCTTATATGACTGTGTTGAAACTTAAGTTGTTTTTTCGCTTTGATTGCAATATCGTTCTCATAGACCCTTTCCGATGTTCGTCTTATGTTAATGTAATCGTTCCTAGCTCTGTTGCATCTGATCCTGTTGTCCTCTGTCCTTTGTCTTCTGTACTTCCTCCACTCCCGCCTGCTGGCGATTTTTGCTTCCTGACACTGTCTATTAAACCATGGGTTATATTCCTTCTTATTTTTTCCCTTTACTGTTGGTATAAATCTCTCTTCGGCCTCCTGGAATTTCTGTATGACTAGGTCCATCATATCTTGGACTGTTTTTCCTCTAATTTCTTCCCCCCACCGCACTTCACCCAGATAGTCCCTTATTCTCTTATAGTCCCCTTTCTTGTAGTCAACTCTCCTTTCCCAGATCTCTTGTCCCATGGTCATAAGTTTGAATTCCATCATGTAGTCAAAGACTAGGACACAATGGTCACTGGCCCCTAGAGGTATTTCATGCTCTAAATTCTCAATATCTTCTACGTTTTGGGTGAAAATCAGGTCTAATAGGCTCGGTGCATCTCCTCCTCTTTCCCTTGTGTCTTCCTTCACATGTTTTGTTAGGAAATTCCTGTCTATAACATCTACTAATTTTGCTCCCCACGTTTCGTCCTCTCCATGGGGATTCCTTGATTCCTTATTTATCTCTCCATGATTTAGGTCCCCCATGATCAGCAGCTTCGCTCTCATTCTGTGGGCTAGTGTTGCTGCCTTCTGCAGTTCATCTATACATGCATTGTTGTTGTCATCATACTCCTGCCTGGGTCTTCTACTGTTTGGTGAGGGGATTGTAGATTACCAAGATCACAATCTTCCTCCCATCTACTGTCAGAGTTCCATGTATGAAGCTTGTGCACTCATTGGTAACCCGTTTTCCCAGGTCTTCAAACTTCCATTTCCGCTTTATTAGGAGTGCCACTCCCCCTCCCTGTCTCTGTGTCCTCTCTTTTCGTATCACCTGGTACCCTTCAGGAAAGATTGCATCTGAGATCATGTCATTAATTTTAGTTTCCACAATTGCAACTATGTCAGGATCTGCCTCACTCACTCTTTCTTTTATCTCTTCTGCTTTATTAGATACCCCATCAGCATTGGTGTACCAAACCTTGAGATTCTTCATGGAAACTCTTGTACCAAAGTTCTCCCTTTCTCTGGGAGTCTGGGGGGATCTGGGGGTGTCTGGGGGGGGGGGGTGACTGGGGGCAGGGGGCACCTGGGGGATCTGGGGGATGACTGGGGGCGGGGAGGATCCGGGGGGTGTCCAGGGGAGATCCGGGGGGTGTCTGGGGGGTCCGGGGGGTGTATGGGGGGTGAAAGAGGTCGGGAGGGGTGCTTGGGGGGCTGGGCTTCTAGGTAGGTAGGTAGGAGGGTCTGGGGTAGGGCCTGGGTAGGTAGGTCTGGAGTAGGAAGGGCATACTGGGTCTGAAGATTAGGGAGGGTCTGATAGGCATAGAGGGGTTAGGAGATAGCGTAAGGTTGGGAGTCAGATAGAGGTTGAAAGGTTGGGAGGGGGAAGGATAGAGGGGGTGGGGGAAACCTCCCACCCCCCTCGCAAGCGTGGGGGGGGGGTCACATGGAAGGAGAGGGGATGAGGAGGGGTGAGGGTTGGGTAGGTTTTGGGGGTTGAGGGGATGAGGGCTGGGTGGGTTTTTGGGGTTGAGGGGATGAGGTCTGGGTGAGTTTTGGGTGTTGAGGGGACGAGGGCTGGATGGGTTTTGGGGGTTGAGGTGATGAGAGGGTCCTTGGAATGTGGTATGAATTTGACTGCAGTGGGGTCAGAGGGGTCAAGGGAGGTGTTGGGGAGATAAGCAGGGGCAGGGAGGGCTGATTTGGGGAGGGAGTGACCTGATAAGCAGGTGTGAGCTGGTTAGCATGGGGTGGATTAGCATTGGGGTGTGTAGCTACGCTCAAATGGGAAGAGTTGTATTGTTGTTTGCTTGCTCTGTGGGCTATCTGCTCCTCCTTCGTCATGAATTTGTCAATATATACGTTGTAGTAATTTTCGCTACCTCTGAGTAAGTGTTTGTGATGCAGTATGTAATCCACTGCCTCTTCGTTAGTGAACTGTACCAGGACAGGTCGCTTACTGTTACAGTTGTATGGCCCAATGCGTCGGTGGACTTGCACCTCATTCCCTGCTATATGGGCTCTCGTATCTCTCAAGATCCCATGTAGCTCCAAATCCTCAATCTCCATCTTTTCCTGCCTCGATGGTGCCCTGGCTTCAAGCAATCCATGGATTATGATTGTCCACTTTCTCAGTTCAGGGTCATGCTGGTGGCCCCCTCCCTGGCTGACCCCCACCCCTCCCACACCCGCTACTCCACCTACTACTACTCCCCCTTCCCCTGCCAAGCTTCCCTTATTCCTGCCAAATTCATTAGTAAGCCTAGTTATTTCTCTTTGCCATTCTACCCTGCTCTTCCTGATTTCCTCTTGAATATAATCCATAAACTCTTGTTTGAGTCTTTGAACCTCGTCCTGTATCTTATTAAAGACTTCACTTTTAATCCCCTGGATTAGATCATCTATCCAAACATCCCTCTTCTCTACAAATTTTCCAATCATCTTCTCCACAAACCTATCTTCTTCTTCAATCATAATACTGTTTGACCTAGACGCCCTTCCTGACCTAATCATTGCTATAATCCAACCTTACCCACAGGGGTTCCAAGTATCTTACCGTCCTGCTAACACAATTGGTGAGTGAATCTCCAAGCGTCTTCCCACGTGGTATTGGGAAGGTTGCTGCAGTGGGTGAGGTCACGGTCAGAGGTCGGTGAGGTCTGCTCCTCACTGCACACTGCCACAGTACTTCATCAACTATTTTCAATTACGCTACTTATACTGTTTTTCTTCACTGCCTTATGGCTTTGGTCAAAACCCAAGGTTTTTTCATTCACTTGTACTCACTTTTTCACTTCGAAGTTGCCTGATTACTCCTCCCACTCCACTAGTGAACCAGGAGCTCCCAACCCACGTCCACCCAACACGATGGTCACAACACAAGTCGAGTGTGTGTGTGTGTGTGTGTACTCACCTACTTATGCTTGCAGAATCGAGCATTGACTCTTGGATCCCGCCTTTCTAGCCATCGGTTGTTTACAGCAATGACTCCGGTCCCATTGTCCTATCATATCTAGTTTTAAAATTATGAATAGACTTTGCTTCGACAACTTGCTCCTTAACTACATTCCATTTTCCAGTACTGTTAAAAAAATCTATTTTTTCCGTTCTATTACTATTACGTTTGAACATTTCATTTATTTCCACTCTGTCAATTCCCCTGAGTATTTTATACGTTCCTATCATATCCTCCCCTCTCCCTTCTTTTTCTAGTGTTGTAAGGTTCAGTTCCTTCAGGTGCTCTTCATATCCCATCCCTCGTAACTCTGGGAAGAGTCTCGTCGCAAACTTCTGAACCTTTTCCAGTTTCCTTATGTGTTTCTTCAGGTGGGGGCTCCATGATGGCGCGGCATACTCTAAGACTGGTCTCACATAGGCAGTGTAAAGCGCCCTAAATGCCTCGTTACTTAGGTTTCTGAATGATTTTCTAACTTTTGCTAGTGTAGAGAACGCTGCTGTCGTTATCCTATTTATATGTGCCACAGGAGTTAGATTAGGTGTTACGTCCACGCCCAGATCTCTTTCTCGCGTCGTCACAGGTAGGCAGTTTCCCTTCATTGTGTCCTATCCCTTTGGTCTCCTATCACCTAGTCCCATTTCCATAACTTTACATTTGCTCGTGTTGAACTCCAGTAGCCATTTCTCTGACCCTCTCTGCAACCTGTTCAGGTCCTCTTGGAGGATCCTACAATCCTCAACTGTCACAACTCTTCTCATTAACTTTGCGTCATCCACAAACATCGACATGTAGGATTCTACTCCTGTAAACATGTAGTTAACGTATATTAGAAATAGAATGGGTCCCAGCACCTATCCTTGAGGTACTCCACTCGTTACTGTTCGCCAGTCCGACTTCTTGCCCCTTACCTCTTTGGCTCCTTCCTGTTGGGTAGTTCCTTATCCATGCTAGGACCTTTCCTCCCACCCCCGCCTGCCTCTCGAGTTTGAACAGCAGTCTCATGTGCGGTACTGTATCAAAGGCTTTTTGGCAGTCCAGAAATATGCAGTCTGCCCAACCATCTCTGTCCTGTCTTATCCTCGTTATTTTATCATAGAATTCCAAAAGGTTTGTTAGGCAAGATTTCCCTAAACAGAACCCATGTTGATTGTTCATAAACCTAACGTTCTCGAGGTGTGCAACCAGTCGTAGTCTAATTATTCTTTCCAGTATTTTACAGGGGATGCTTGTCAGTGATACGGGTCTATAGTTAAGTGCCTCCTCCCTATCGCCTTTCTTGAAGATCGGCACGACATTTGCCTTCTTCCAGCAGCTGGGCAATTCTCCCGACATAAGTGACTCATTAAAGATCATTGCCAGAGGTACGCTGAGGGCCTGCGTTGCTTCTTTTAGTATCCACGGTGATACTTTGTCTGGTCCAACTGCTTTAGTTGCATCTAGAGTTGTCAACTGTTTCATTACCTCCTCTGCTGTCACCTCTATATCTGATAGTCTTTCATCTAAGGTAACCCCCTTCCAACAATGGGAGCTGCTCAGGCTTGGTAGTGAACACTCCATGGAAACTGGCCTTCAGTGCCTCGCAGATTTCCTTGTCACTTTCAGTATATGCCCCCTATGTTTTCCTTAGTCTTGGCACTTTGTCGTTCACCGACATTTTTCTTCTTATATGACTGTGTTGAAACTTAAGTTGTTTTTTCGCTTTGATTGCAATATCGTTCTCATAGACCCTTTCCGATGTTCGTCTTATGTTAATGTAATCGTTCCTAGCTCTGTTGCATCTGATCCTGTTGTCCTCTGTCCTTTGTCTTCTGTACTTCCTCCACTCCCGCCTGCTGGCGATTTTTGCTTCCTGACACTGTCTATTAAACCATGGGTTATATTCCTTCTTATTTTTTCCCTTTACTGTTGGTATAAATCTCTCTTCGGCCTCCTGGAATTTCTGTATGACTAGGTCCATCATATCTTGGACTGTTTTTCCTCTAATTTCTTCCCCCCACCGCACTTCACCCAGATAGTCCCTTATTCTCTTATAGTCCCCTTTCTTGTAGTCAACTCTCCTTTCCCAGATCTCTTGTCCCATGGTCATAAGTTTGAATTCCATCATGTAGTCAAAGACTAGGACACAATGGTCACTGGCCCCTAGAGGTATTTCATGCTCTAAATTCTCAATATCTTCTACGTTTTGGGTGAAAATCAGGTCTAATAGGCTCGGTGCATCTCCTCCTCTTTCCCTTGTGTCTTCCTTCACATGTTTTGTTAGGAAATTCCTGTCTATAACATCTACTAATTTTGCTCCCCACGTTTCGTCCCCTCCATGGGGATTCCTTGATTCCTTATTTATCTCTCCATGATTTAGGTCCCCCATGATCAGCAGCTTCGCTCTCATTCTGTGGGCTAGTGTTGCTGCCTTCTGCAGTTCATCTATACATGCATTGTTGTTGTCATCATACTCCTGCCTGGGTCTTCTACTGTTTGGTGAGGGGATTGTAGATTACCAAGATCACAATCTTCCTCCCATCTACTGTCAGAGTTCCATGTATGAAGCTTGTGCACTCATTGGTAACCCGTTTTCCCAGGTCTTCAAACTTCCATTTCCGCTTTATTAGGAGTGCCACTCCCCCTCCCTGTCTCTGTGTCCTCTCTTTTCGTATCACCTGGTACCCTTCAGGAAAGATTGCATCTGAGATCATGTCATTAATTTTAGTTTCCACAATTGCAACTATGTCAGGATCTGCCTCACTCACTCTTTCTTTTATCTCTTCTGCTTTATTAGATACCCCATCAGCATTGGTGTACCAAACCTTGAGATTCTTCATGGAAACTCTTGTACCAAAGTTCTCCCTTTCTCTGGGAGTCTGGGGGGATCTGGGGGTGTCTGGGGGGGGGGTGACTGGGGGCAGGGGGCACCTGGGGGATCTGGGGGATGACTGGGGGCGGGGAGGATCCGGGGGGTGTCCAGGGGAGATCCGGGGGGTGTCTGGGGGGTCCGGGGGGTGTATGGGGGGTGAAAGAGGTCGGGAGGGGTGCTTGGGGGGCTGGGCTTCTAGGTAGGTAGGTAGGAGGGTCTGGGGTAGGGCCTGGGTAGGTAGGTCTGGAGTAGGAAGGGCATACTGGGTCTGAAGATTAGGGAGGGTCTGATAGGCATAGAGGGGTTAGGAGATAGCGTAAGGTTGGGAGTCAGATAGAGGTTGAAAGGTTGGGAGGGGGAAGGATAGAGGGGGTGGGGGAAACCTCCCACCCCCCTCGCAAGCGTGGGGGGGGGGGTCACATGGAAGGAGAGGGGATGAGGAGGGGTGAGGGTTGGGTAGGTTTTGGGGGTTGAGGGGATGAGGGCTGGGTGGGTTTTTGGGGTTGAGGGGATGAGGTCTGGGTGAGTTTTGGGTGTTGAGGGGACGAGGGCTGGATGGGTTTTGGGGGTTGAGGTGATGAGAGGGTCCTTGGAATGTGGTATGAATTTGACTGCAGTGGGGTCAGAGGGGTCAAGGGAGGTGTTGGGGAGATAAGCAGGGGCAGGGAGGGCTGATTTGGGGAGGGAGTGACCTGATAAGCAGGTGTGAGCTGGTTAGCATGGGGTGGATTAGCATTGGGGTGTGTAGCTACGCTCAAATGGGAAGAGTTGTATTGTTGTTTGCTTGCTCTGTGGGCTATCTGCTCCTCCTTCGTCATGAATTTGTCAATATATACGTTGTAGTAATTTTCGCTACCTCTGAGTAAGTGTTTGTGATGCAGTATGTAATCCACTGCCTCTTCGTTAGTGAACTGTACCAGGACAGGTCGCTTACTGTTACAGTTGTATGGCCCAATGCGTCGGTGGACTTGCACCTCATTCCCTGCTATATGGGCTCTCGTATCTCTCAAGATCCCCTGTAGCTCCAAATCCTCAATCTCCATCTTTTCCTGCCTCGATGGTGCCCTGGCTTCAAGCAATCCATGGATTATGATTGTCCACTTTCTCAGTTCAGGGTCATGCTGGTGGCCCCCTCCCTGGCTGACCCCCACCCCTCCCACACCCGCTACTCCACCTACTACTACTCCCCCTTCCCCTGCCAAGCTTCCCTTATTCCTGCCAAATTCATTAGTAAGCCTAGTTATTTCTCTTTGCCATTCTACCCTGCTCTTCCTGATTTCCTCTTGAATATAATCCATAAACTCTTGTTTGAGTCTTTGAACCTCGTCCTGTATCTTATTAAAGACTTCACTTTTAATCCCCTGGATTAGATCATCTATCCAAACATCCCTCTTCTCTACAAATTTTCCAATCATCTTCTCCACAAACCTATCTTCTTCTTCAATCATAATACTGTTTGACCTAGACGCCCTTCCTGACCTAATCATTGCTATAATCCAACCTTACCCACAGGGGTTCCAAGTATCTTACCGTCCTGCTAACACAATTGGTGAGTGAATCTCCAAGCGTCTTCCCACGTGGTATTGGGAAGGTTGCTGCAGTGGGTGAGGTCACGGTCAGAGGTCGGTGAGGTCTGCTCCTCACTGCACACTGCCACAGTACTTCATCAACTATTTTCAATTACGCTACTTATACTGTTTTTCTTCACTGCCTTATGGCTTTGGTCAAAACCCAAGGTTTTTTCATTCACTTGTACTCACTTTTTCACTTCGAAGTTGCCTGATTACCCCTCCCACTCCACTAGTGAACCAGGAGCTCCCAACCCACGTCCACCCAACACGATGGTCACAACACAAGTCGAGTGTGTGTGTGTGTGTGTGTACTCACCTACTTATGCTTGCAGAATCGAGCATTGACTCTTGGATCCCGCCTTTCTAGCCATCGGTTGTTTACAGCAATGACTCCGGTCCCATTGTCCTATCATATCTAGTTTTAAAATTATGAATAGACTTTGCTTCGACAACTTGCTCCTTAACTACATTCCATTTTCCAGTACTGTTAAAAAAATCTATTTTTTCCGTTCTATTACTATTACGTTTGAACATTTCATTTATTTCCACTCTGTCAATTCCCCTGAGTATTTTATACGTTCCTATCATATCCTCCCCTCTCCCTTCTTTTTCTAGTGTTGTAAGGTTCAGTTCCTTCAGGTGCTCTTCATATCCCATCCCTCGTAACTCTGGGAAGAGTCTCGTCGCAAACTTCTGAACCTTTTCCAGTTTCCTTATGTGTTTCTTCAGGTGGGGGCTCCATGATGGCGCGGCATACTCTAAGACTGGTCTCACATAGGCAGTGTAAAGCGCCCTAAATGCCTCGTTACTTAGGTTTCTGAATGATTTTCTAACTTTTGCTAGTGTAGAGAACGCTGCTGTCGTTATCCTATTTATATGTGCCACAGGAGTTAGATTAGGTGTTACGTCCACGCCCAGATCTCTTTCTCGCGTCGTCACAGGTAGGCAGTTTCCCTTCATTGTGTCCTATCCCTTTGGTCTCCTATCACCTAGTCCCATTTCCATAACTTTACATTTGCTCGTGTTGAACTCCAGTAGCCATTTCTCTAACCCTCTCTGCAACCTGTTCAGGTCCTCTTGGAGGATCCTACAATCCTCAACTGTCACAACTCTTCTCATTAACTTTGCGTCATCCACAAACATCGACATGTAGGATTCTACTCCTGTAAACATGTAGTTAACGTATATTAGAAATAGAATGGGTCCCAGCACCTATCCTTGAGGTACTCCACTCGTTACTGTTCGCCAGTCCGACTTCTTGCCCCTTACCTCTTTGGCTCCTTCCTGTTGGGTAGTTCCTTATCCATGCTAGGACCTTTCCTCCCACCCCCGCCTGCCTCTCGAGTTTGAACAGCAGTCTCATGTGCGGTACTGTATCAAAGGCTTTTTGGCAGTCCAGAAATATGCAGTCTGCCCAACCATCTCTGTCCTGTCTTATCCTCGTTATTTTATCATAGAATTCCAAAAGGTTTGTTAGGCAAGATTTCCCTAAACAGAACCCATGTTGATTGTTCATAAACCTAACGTTCTCGAGGTGTGCAACCAGTCGTAGCCTAATTATTCTCTCAAGTATTTTACAGGGGATGTTTGCCAGTGATACGGGTCTATAGTTAAGTGCCTCCTCCCTATCACCTTTCTTGAAGATCGGTACGACATTTGCCTTCTTCCAGCAACTGGGCAATTCTCCCGACATAAGTGACTCATTAAAGATCATTGCCAGAGGCACGCTGAGAGCCTATGCAACAGTGTTCCCAACAGACACTGTTGCAAGAGTGTGCCCAGCAGACACTGTTGGAAGAGTGTGCCCAGCAGACACTGTTGCAAGAGTGTTCCCAGCAGATACAGTTTCAAGAGTGTGCTCTGCAGACACTGTTTCAAGAGTTTGCTCAGCAGACACTGTTGCAAGAGTGTTCCCAGCAGATACAGTTTCAAGAGTGTGCTCTGCAGACACTGTTGGAAGAGTGTGACCAACAGACAGTGTTGCAAGAGTGTGGCCAGCAGACACTGTTGCAAGAGTGTGCCCAGCAGACACTGGGGATGATTATGGTCTCCGAGGACACGCCATGGGATGATTAGGCTCCCCAGCTCCTCGCGAGGAGATGAATATGGTCGTCAGAGGCTCCCCATGGGATTATTATGCTCCCCAGAGACTCCCCATGGGATTATTATGCTCCCCAGAGACTCCCCATGGGATGATTATGCTCTCCAGAGACTCCCCATGGGATGATTATGCTCCCCAGAGACTCCCCATGGGATTATTATGCTCCCCAGAGACTCCCCATGGGATTATTATGCTCCCCAGAGACTCCCCATGGGATTATTATGCTCCCCAGAGACTCCCCATGGGATGATTATGCTCCCCAGAGACTCCCCATGGGATTATTATGCTACCCAGGGACTCCCCATAGGATTATTATGCTCCCCAGAGACTCCCCATGGGATTATTATGCTCCCCAGAGACTCCCATGGGATTATTATGCTCCCCAGAGACTCCCCATGGGATTATTATGCTCCCCAGAGACTCGCCATGGGATGATTATGCTCCCCAGGAGACTCCCCATGGGATGATTATGCTCCCCAGGAGACTCCCCATGGGATGATTATGCTCCCCAGAGACTCCCCATGGGATGATTATGCTCCCCGGAGACTCCCCATGGGATGATTATGCTCCCCAGAGACTCCCCATGGGATGATTATGCTCCCCAGAGACTCCCCATGGGATTATTATGCTCCCCAGAGACTCCCCAAGGGATGATTATGCTCCCCAGAGACTCCCCATGGGATGATTATGCTCCCCAGAGACTCCCCATGGGATGATTATGCTCCCCAGGGACTCCCCATGGGATGATTATGCTCCCCAGGAGACTCCCCGTGGGATGATTATGCTCCCCAGGAGACTCCCCGTGGGATGATTATGCTCCCCAGAGACTCCCCATGGGATGATTATGCTCCCCAGAGACTCCCCATGGGATGATTATGCTCCCCAGGAGACTCCCCATGGGATTATTATGCTCCCCAGAGACTCCCCATGGGATGATTATGCTCCCCAGAGACTCCCCATGGGATGATTATGCTCCCCAGGGACTCCCCATGGGATGATTATGCTCCCCAGGAGACTCCCCGTGGGATGATTATGCTCCCCAGAGACTCCCCATGGGATGATTATGCTCCCCAGAGACTCCCCATGGGATGATTATGCTCCCCAGGAGACTCCCCATGGGATTATTATGCTCCCCAGAGACTCCCCATGGGATGATTATGCTCCCCAGGAGACTCCCCATGGGATGATTATGCTCCCCAGAGACTCCCCATGGGATGATTATGCTCCCCAGGGACTCCTCATGGGATGATTATGCTCCCCAGGGACTCCTCATGGGATGATTATGCTCCCCAGAGACTCCCCATGGGAAGATTATGCTCCCCAGGAGACTCCCCATGGGATGATTATGCTCCTCAGAGACTCCCCATGGGATGATTATGCTCCCCAGAGACTCCCCATGGGATGATTATGCTCCCCAGAGACTCCCCATGGGATGATTATGCTCCCCAGTGACTCACCCAAGGATGATAGTAGTAGGGATGCCGCATCAACAGTAACTGTTCGTTTTTCGAGCTCGGTTACCGCTGATGAGTCTGGCATTGCATGTAAAATTTGTTAGAGTTCTATTGGTCCCTAAGCCACTGAGGGTTCTAGGTAAAATTTGTCTGAGATCTGCTTACTGCTACGTCTACGGTCGTACTGCTAAGCCACGAGGGGGGGGGGGTCGGTTCCGAGTAAATTTTTTCAAAGATTTACTTACTGCTAAGCCGCCATTCGTTTCAGATTAAAATTTTTGACCGTTTTACAGTTTAAGACCGAAATTTTTCTGAGACCATTTTCTGGGAATATGTTTATAGAAGTTTTGTTAAGGAAAATAGACCCCTTAGCAGTAACGTTTTGTTTTTTGTCCATTTACTACTGTTTCACTCGTTTTAGACCGAAAATGTTCAGAGATCAATTTAAGAGTTTAAGACCGAAATATGTCAGTCCAGTTTAGGACCAAAATTGTTCAGAGTTTTAATCGTCGCTGCATTCTTAAAGAGTTTTTATAGAAGAAATTCATATATTGTCAAAGTCCAGTTTAAGACCAAAATTTGTCGAAGACCAGTTTATGACCCCAATACAAAGTTTTACTTATACCTGCATTCTTATTAGAGTTCTTATTGAAAAAATAAACTACAGACTTGAACAAATATTTTTAAAAAGTTCATCAGATATTAGCTCTTGGGCCTGGTTCTTTATGTTTATAAGTGTAGTTTCGCTACTAATAGACCAGTTTAAAACAAAAAAGAAAAAACAGTACCAAGTTTTAGCTCCTATATTCAGCCATGGATTATTTGTACAACTTCGTTAGTATCAGTCCAACGCCTCTAAAATTTAACACCCACTGTATTTGAGATGTGGTAAAAAATAAAAATAAAATTATTGAGTTTAGCTTCTTTTCCCCACCTTATGCCCCTCTTGTATCTTCGTTAATACCTAATCAATTCCCCTGAGATTTAAACCCGGTATATTTCAGACTCAGTAAGTCAGATCAAGTCAGTTACTGAGTTCTAGCTCTTGTCCTCTTCCTTACTTCACTCTCACAACTCCGCTATTAACCAATCATTTTCCACGATATTTAAAACAGTCATATTTCGAATATAGTAAGAAAAGAAAATAGAGTTACCAAGTTGAAGCTCCCATCCTCCACCTTTCTTCATTCGCACAACTCCGCTATTATCTGATTAATTTCCTTGAAATTTAAAATAGTCATACTTCTGATGGAGCTAGTAAAGAAAATATTGTTAGCCAGTACTAGCTTCTGTCCTCCGCCTTATTGTGCTCATGTAACTCCACTATTAACTGATCAATTTCCTCGAGATTTAAAACATAGTTATTTCAGCCGCAGTAAATAAGATCAAGGATGTTACTGAGTTTCAGTTTATGTTCTCTGCCTTAGATCATTCGTACAACTTTGCTACTACCAGTTCAATCTCCCCTCAAAATATAAAACATGCGTAACTCACACTTAGTAAGAAAGAAAACAGTGTTACCGAGTTTCAGCCCTTGTCCTCCACCTTAGTTCAACGTTCATCAGACGTAATTATTCCAGAACATCAGACCCGCTCCCTCCCTATCACCTTATCAAAGTAAACATTTCCTCTCTTTCGATACGCTTGTTTACTCAGCTATGTAAATAATCACTTTTCGGGTAATAAACACACGGCCAGAACACACCTTATCTCCCTCACTCCTTACCTTTCCCCATCCCTTATCTCCCTCACCCCTTACCTTTCCCCCTCCCTTATCTCCCCCCTCCCCACACCCGTATCTTTCCCTCTCTCACCCCTACTCCCCCGCATCTCGTCCATTCCCTAACTTCTCCTTCCCCAACTCCACCCAAGAATCCTAAGAAAAAAATTCTAAACCATTATGAGCAAGTGTTTGTTCCGCCTTTCCTGTTTCTGCAAAATTTTTAAACAAATCCATTGGTACCCGTTCCTAAGGTGCTTTAGTCGCTGGGTACAAATAAATAAGGTTTGGTCCCACGACATGTCCCTTGTGCTGTATGCAGGTTAAACATCTATCAACATAATGAACAATCTCTTTTGCCATTTTGAGCCAAAAATACTTCAATCGACATCACTGGAGTGTGTGATCCTTTCCTGGATATGCACTTGCAGGAGCCTCATGGATAATCTTTAACACAACTGGTACTAATACTGCTGGAATGACTAACTGACAACACTTCCTCCAAGGTGTCCCTAGCTTTACTACTCTACACAGTAAATTGTCTAACATCACTAACTCTTTCAATGGTACTGGAAGTTTGTGAATCAGATGAGTGTTTTGCTTTTTGTCAAAAACTTCATGATAGGTGCCCATGTGGGGTCTTGTCACTGTTCTGTCTCGACTACTGCAGTATCTAATGATGGATAATCTACCTGAATTACAGCTACGTTTTGAGAAAACGCATCAGCTACAACATTTTGTTTTCCTGGAATATAACCAAATGTGGGGTTGAATTCTTGAATTGTGAGAAAATATCTAGCAAACTTTCTAACGGGATTCTTATTCTTGAACAAATAAATTAATGGTTGATGATTTGTAAGTACAAGGACAGGATTTTTATAGAATGTATCCATGAAATGTTTAAGAGCCCATACAACTGCTCAAGCTTCACGTTCTGTTGCACTATAATTTTTCTTCTCTTTAGATAATGTAAGGCTAGAATAAGCTATTGCATGATCTCTGTGTCCCTCAGCTTGAAGTAATGCAGCATCATCAACCCAAGCCTTCATCACTTGCATTTATGACTAACGTGAAAGGTTTAGAAAAATCTAGGTACCTGAGGACAGGTGAAGAGATCAGTGCTGCTTCGAGTTTATTGAATTTCTGCTCTTGAATTTCTTCTCAAACAAAGGATTCATCATTTATTTGTAACTTGTAAAGTGGGGCGGCTATGATAGAGAAATCAGCAATAAAATGAACGATAAAATCCCACAAAACCCATAAACTGTCTTAAGGCTTCTGCATTCTGTGGCATTTTCGATTCATTCAAAGTGATTCCTGAGAGGGGTGACTGTATGACCTATGAAGATAATCATCTCCTTTAAAAATGAACTCTTTGAGAGATTTATCTTTAAGTTTGCTTCCACTAGGTTTACAAGAACTTTCTTTAAGTTCTGGAAATGAGTTGGAACATCTTGTGACATTATTATGAGATCATCAAGGTACACTAGAAGAGTACTACTTGGTACTAAAAACCCTGATTTGTGCCATGGAGAGGCTGCAGGATCCAGTAAGTTCAGTAGAACTTTGGTTTCAACTCCTTTTGACCATGTCGTAGCTGAGTCGATTAAGGCAGCGTCTGGGATGCTCTCTGACACAGGTTCAAATCCTCGTCACGGCCCTTGTGGATTTGTTCATTTGATGAATCACGCAATTGTGATTTCTGTGTGTAATGAAGTAAGGGTGAAGAGGGAGAACGGCCTATTGTCATAGCTAGAGTGCATGAGGGGATTTGTGTAAAACCCTGGTTTGTGCCTTGGAGAGGCTGCAGGATCCAGTAAGTTCAGTAGAACTTTGGTTTCAAATCCTTTTGACCATGTCGTAGCTCAGTCGATTAAGGCAGTGTCTGGGATGCTCTCGGACGCGGGTTCGAATCCTCGTCACGGCCCTTGTGGATTTGTTCATGTAATGTAAGTAACACTTAAATTGATAACATGCTAAGGTAACATTCAAATCATAATTCTGAAAGAACAACTTCCTATTAAGGTCAGGGAAGGAATCAAAATGCTCTCTGGCCAATTCTTTAACTGCTGGAAACCAATTATTTCTTACTGCACTGAATTCCAACCAACTCCTATATTTAACAAGTCACTGAAAGTTTAATAAATAAGATTTGTGATTATTTCCTTGGTAAATCACCATTAACGCATAGCACGGTAAGGATTAGCTACCAGTTACTTAACTCAGGTGTGTAGGATATGCAAATCAACAATAGCCAGTAGGAAAACAGTGTCAGCGCGTGTTGAGAAAAGCATTGAGTCGCGACGTGGTGTTTGTTTACTCTTGGAAACGATAGCAGCGCGCGTAGCGGGAGCATTACGAATCTTGGGCTGACGTTACTGGGGTGGTGTTACATAACTAGTGTTTGCTTTGTGGGGGTCAATATTTACGGTCTTGGAGTTTCTGTCTGTGAGGTTAGGAAAGGCCCGGCCCCCAGGGAAAACAATTCCCAGAAAAATATTAATTACTATATCTGCAATTTAAAGAGATTAATCATCCCACTCCAACAAGGATGATGGAAACTCCTATATATCAACCTTAACATATAATTCATTTCTTAACCCTAATCATCCTCAAATACAATTATTTTGTTATCACCTCAATCTTATGTTAATTCCCTGAATCCACATAGACAGGAGACGAGGGTTACAAACAACTAGATGTAAGACTAAGTTCCTTAAGGGACACAACACACACTGGGTAACTTAAAACAGAAACACGTGGTCACCCTAAGACCACCACTTGGTCACCCAGAGGTAACACTTGGGGTTCAAAACACTGACTTAGAGGACCTAAACAAATACCCTAAGGACACATTATGGCACACCCCCTATATGGCACGGTAATACTAAACAATGGTACTTAACTAGGTATTGAAAGGATTAGGAGAGAGTAGGAGGAACGAGGGGGAGAGTGTACACAACGCCAGTCCAGACCCACAACCAGCCAGCACCGAGCCTCTGAACAGAAGAGCTCTCATACTACATGTGGCCGCTGCCTGAAGTAAAGAACTCCTCGTACAGTAACAATTACTAGTCTTCCAATACAACACTTAACTTGCTACTAATCAGTTCTAAGTATAACTAACATCTAGCGTTAGAGTATACTAATATTCAATTAACGCAGAGTATACCAGCTCTGTGAGCAACAAGGTTATTCCTACGTCTGGCAGGGAAGTGGAATCATCAACCAAGTAGAGCACTTAACGACTTGAGAAACATAGTATAATACTTAGCTAAATTCCCTCCTACATTACCCAACCGATCAATTAATGTTCAATATTTTGCTTAATCAAATACCCACACATAATCCCCAACAGTCAGGGCCAATCACTACAAATACATGAGAGCAATAGGTCCCTGTTAAAATGTAAATAGAACCCTACTGAGCCTGGTTTCTTGGCAGATGCAATTGGTGGTGGCGGTGGTCATGGTGGTGGTAGTGGCGGTGGTGGTGGTGGTGGTGGGGGTGGTGGCGGTGGTGGTAGTGGCAGTGGCGGTGGTGGTGGTGGCGATGGTGGTGGTGGCGGTGGTGGTGGAGGTGGCGGTGTTGGTGGTGGTGATGGCGGTGGTCATGGTGGTGGCGGCGGTGGTGGTGGTGGTGATGGCGGTGGTCATGGTGGTGGCGGCGGTGGTGGTGGTGGTGGTGGTGGTGGTGGTGGTGGTGGTGGCGGTGGTGGTGGTGGTCGTGGTGGTGGTGGTGGTGGTGGCGGTGGTGGTGGTGGTCGTGGTGGTGGTGATGGCGGTGGTCATGGTGGTGGCGGTGGTGATGGTGGTGGCGGTGGTGGTGGCGGTGGTCGTGGTGGTGGTGGCGGTTGCGGCGGTGGTGGTGGTGGTGGTGGTGGTGGTAGCGGTGGTGGTTGTGGGAACCGCCCTGTGAGATTTATATTTATTTAATTTATATGAATTTATATAGAATTTATATTTACATTAATTTATATCTTTCGATAGCAATTGGTAAGATGTTAAGTGGACTGTATTTCTGCAATAATCTCACAAATCGATCCTTACACATTAGGGGGGGGTTATATTAAATTTATATATATGCAGCCAATCAAACTACAGTATTAACTACATATATTAGTAAATTAAAATTGGAGGTGCCTTATCTTATTGTACAGCAGGCTTAGTCCACCAGATATAACTGGGATGTAGACACCAAATTATCCTCGTATGAGGCTAGTTTCCATCACCCAAGAAACTGTTGTATCAAGCCTTGCTTCCTCTTCTTGTCCTGTCAAAGGCCACTAGCTATGAAGCCGGAATCCTAATATATGACAGCTATATCAGAGAAAACATTGTATATTAAATAATAAGGACCAATGCTTAATTATCCTTTATTAAGAGGCTGTTCGCATCCAAACCGGTTCGCCCTCATCTAACTAACATTAACTGGCCAAAAATGTTTAGATAAACGGGTTTCGGTAGGACACTTCCCTTGCTTATGTTGACAGCGTGTTGATGATGGTAGAACACTTTGATCTCCATAATACTTCGTCTAAGAGAAATTATAGGAGCTGAATTTGCTCCCGTGCGCCTCTGGTCTTAACAAACAATGGCTGTTCTTCCACCACTGACGCCTGGCTCACTTTGTCTAGATGTCAATAAGTGATAGAAGGGTCACATTTACTCTATTTTGATACTGATAATTAAGTTAATTAAAATAAGACGTTTTTATGATGTTAAAAGTCCGAAGACTAATGTATTTAAGAATAATTCCCAACAGAATAGTTGGTGAATTTATAATAGTATGTGGCAATGATATCCCGTTTTCTATTGACGGAAAACTCCACTACAAGCTATATTTTCTATGGGTAATTTGTACACAATGGCAGCAATATTATCTGCCTGTTGAATGTAATATTATTAAATAGTGTTGGATTTTCCAACAGTGGTGGTGGCGGCGGTGGTGGTGGTGGTGGTGGAGGTAATGGCGGTGGTGGCAGCGGTGGTGGTGGTGGTGGCAATGGTGGTAGTGGTGGTGGTTGTGGCGGTGGTGGTAGAGGCATTGGCGGCGGTGGTGGTAGCGGTGATGGTGGTGGTGGAGACATTGGCGGTGGTAGTGGTGGTGGTGGTGGCGGTGGTGGTGGTGGCGGTGGTGGTGGTGGCAGTGGTGGTGGTGGTGGCGGTGGTAGAGGCGTTGGCGGTGGTGGTGGTGGTGTAGGTGGTGGTGGTGGTGGCAGTGGTGGTGGCAGGGGTGGTGGTGGTGGTGGTGGTAGCGGTGATGGTGGTGGTGGTGGTGGTGATGGTGGTGGCGGCGGTTGTGGTAGTGGTGGTAGTGGAGGTGGTGGCTGTTGGCGGTGTGAGTTTCTGGTGAGGAAAACAATTCTCATCCCCAAGATGTTACCAGTGGTTCTACTCTTTTTCTTGTTGGTTGGAGACATAGTAAGCTCTTACTTGGGAGTCTAACGAATACACTTAGATTCCTTCTAGATATCTTTATTGGGTGAGGTAACACAAGACCAGCCCAACTGAGGTCCTACCTGCACTGATCCTGGCTATACACTGCTGGATCTCACTTCAGGAGGCACCAATGCGGCTCTGTAGGCAGAGCCGCATTGAGACGTCAGAGGCCTAATAATTAGCCTTGTGATTGGCTAGCACTCCAACTATCTACTATTTGAAGGTTGACACATTGGTGGCTCTCAGGGAGGCCAACAGTGGTGGCTCTCAGGGAGGCCAACAGTGGAGGCTCTCAGGGAGGCCAACAGTGGTGGCTCTCAGGGAGGCCAACAGTGGAGGCTCTCAGGGAGGCCAACAGTGGAGGCTCTCAGGGAGGCCAACAGTGGAGGCTCTCATGGAGGCCAACAGTGGTGGCTCTCAGGGAGGCCAACAGTGGAGGCTCTCAGGGAGGGTAACAGTGGAGGCTCTCAGGGAGGCTAACAGTGGAGGCTCTCAGGGAGGCCAACAGTGGTGGCTCTCAGGGAGGCCAACAGTGGTGGCTCTCAGGGAGGCCAACAGTGGAGGCTCTCAGGGAGGCCAACAGTGGTGGCTCTCAGGGAGGCCAACAGTGGTGGCTCTCAGAGAGGCCAACAGTGGAGGCTCTCAGGGAGGCCAACAGTGGAGGCTCTCAGGGAGGCCAACAGTGGAGGCTCTCAGGGAGGCCAACAGTGGAGGCTCTCAGGGAGGCCAACAGTGGTGGCTCTCAGGGAGGCCAACAGTGGAGGCTCTCAGGGAGGCCAACAGTGGAATCTCTCAGGGAGGCCAACAGTGGTGGCTCTCAGCGAGGCCAACAGTGGTGGCTCTCAGGGAGGCCAACAGTGGTGGCTCTCAGCGAGGCCAACAGTGGAGGCTCTCAGCGAGTCCAACAGTGGAGGCTCTCAGCGGGGCCAACAGTAGTGGGTGAGCCACTCCAAGAGGAAGACGAGAGCAGAGAGGAGCCAGGAGAGGAGGAGGATACAGAAGACACCTTGGAGGTCGTGGAGGCTGAGGGACTTGTTGGTCTCCTCCGGCTGCTGCTGCTGCCGGCTCTCCCAGTCCGGCCCCAGCAGGCTCTCCGTCTCCACCTGAGGGAACCAACACTCTTCAATGTTTACATCTTGGTGGCTCAAGGACCTTAAACACTGTAGTCAGTAGTGGGAGTGTTACATTGTATTCAGTGGTGGGAGTGTTACATTGTATTCAGTAGTGGGGGTGTAACATTGTATTCAGTAGTGTGGGTGTAACATTGTATTCAGTAGTGGGAGTGTAACATTGTATTCAGTAGTGGGAGTGTAACATTGTATTCAGTAGTGGGAGTGTTACATTGTATTCAGTAGTGGGAGTGTAACATTGTATTCAGTAGTGGGAGTGTAACATTGTATTCAGTAGTGGGAGTGTTACATTGTATTCAGTAGTGGGAGTGTTACATTGTATTCAGTAGTGGGAGTGTTACATTGTATTCAGTAGTGGGAGTGTTACATTGTATTCAGTAGTGGGAGTGTAACATTGTATTCAGTAGTGGGAGTGTAACATTGTATTCAGTAGTGGGAGTGTTACATTGTATTCAGTAGTGGGAGTGTAACATTGTATTCAGTAGTTGGGGTGTAATATTGTATTCAGTAGTGGGAGTGTAACATTGTATTCAGTAGTGGGAGTGTAACATTGTAGTCAGTAGTGGGGGTGTAATATTGTATTCAGTAGTGGGAGTGTAACATTGTATTCAGTAGTGGGAGTGTTACATTGTATTCAGTAGTGGGAGTGTAACATTGTATTCAGTAGTTGGGGTGTAATATTGTATTCAGTAGTGGGAGTGTAACATTGTATTCAGTGGTGGGAGTGTAACATTGTATTCAGTGGTGAGGGTGTAACATTGTATTCAGTAGTGGGAGTGTTACATTGTATTCAGTAGTGGGAGTGTAACATTGTATTCAGTAGTTGGGGTGTAATATTGTATTCAGTAGTGGGAGTGTAACATTGTATTCAGTGGTGGGGGTGTAACATTGTATTCAGTAGTGGGAGTGTTACATTGTATTCAGTAGTGGGGGTGTAACATTGTATTCAGTAGTGGGGGTGTAACATTGTATTCAGTAGTGGGGGTGTAACATTGTATTCAGTAGTGGGAGTGTAACATTGTATTCAGTAGTGTGGGTGTAACATTGTATTCAGTAGTGGGAGTGTAACATTGTATTCAGTAGTGGGAGTGTAACATTGTATTCAGTGGTGGGGGTGTAACATTGTATTCAGTAGTGGGAGTGTAACATTGTATTCAGTGGTGGGGGTGTAACATTGTATTCAGTAGTGGGAGTGTTACATTGTATTCAGTAGTGGGAGTGTAACATTGTATTCAGTAGTTGGGGTGTAATATTGTATTCAGTAGTGGGAGTGTAACATTGTATTCAGTAGTGGGAGTGTAACATTGTAGTCAGTAGTGGGGGTGTAACATTGTATTCAGTAGTGGGAGTGTAACATTGTATTCAGTAGTGGGAGTGTTACATTGTATTCAGTAGTGGGAGTGTAACATTGTATTCAGTAGTTGGGGTGTAATATTGTATTCAGTAGTGGGAGTGTAACATTGTATTCAGTGGTGGGAGTGTAACATTGTATTCAGTGGTGAGGGTGTAACATTGTATTCAGTAGTGGGAGTGTTACATTGTATTCAGTAGTGGGAGTGTAACATTGTATTCAGTAGTTGGGGTGTAATATTGTATTCAGTAGTGGGAGTGTAACATTGTATTCAGTGGTGGGGGTGTAACATTGTATTCAGTAGTGGGAGTGTTACATTGTATTCAGTAGTGGGGGTGTAACATTGTATTCAGTAGTGGGGGTGTAACATTGTATTCAGTAGCGGGGGTGTAACATTGTATTCAGTAGTGGGAGTGTAACATTGTATTCAGTAGTGTGGGTGTAACATTGTATTCAGTAGTGGGAGTGTAACATTGTATTCAGTAGTGGGAGTGTAACATTGTATTCAGTGGTGGGGGTGTAACATTGTATTCAGTAGTGGGAGTGTAACATTGTATTCAGTGGTGGGGGTGTAACATTGTATTCAGTAGTGGGGGTGTAACATTGTATTCAGTAGTGGGAGTGTAACATTGTATTCAGTAGTGGGAGTGTAACATTGTATTCAGTAGTGGGAGTGTAACATTGTATTCAGTAGTGTGGGTGTAATATTGTATTCAGTAGTGGGAGTGTAACATTGTATTCAGTAGTGGGAGTGTTACAATGTATTCAGTAGTGTGGGTGTAATATTGTATTCAGTAGTGGGAGTATAACATTGTATTCAGTAGTGGGAGTGTTACATTGTATTCAGTAGTGGGAGTTTTAACATTGTATTCAGTGGTGGGGGTGTAACATTGTATTCAGTAGTGGGAGTTTTAACATTGTATTCAGTGGTGGGGGTGTAACATTGTATTCAGTAGTGGGAGTGTAACATTGTATTCAGTAGTGTGGGTGTAATATTGTATTCAGTAGTGGGAGTGTAACATTGTATTCAGTAGTGGGAGTGTTACATTGTATTCAGTAGTGTGGGTGTAATATTGTATTCAGTAGTGGGAGTGTAACATTGTATTCAGTAGTGGGAGTGTTACATTGTATTCAGTAGTGGGAGTGTAACATTGTATTCAGTAGTGTGGGTGTAATATTGTATTCAGTAGTGGGAGTGTAACATTGTATTCAGTAGTGGGAGTGTTACATTGTATTCAGTAGTGGGAGTGTAACATTGTATTCAGTAGTGTGGGTGTAATATTGTGTTCAGTCATGGGAGTGTAACATTGTATTCAGTAGTGGGAGTGCAACATTGTATTCAGTAGTGGGAGTGTTACATTGTATTCAGTAGTGGGAGTGTAACATTGTATTCTGTAGTGTGGGTGTAATATTGTATTCAGTAGTGGGAGTGTAACATTGTATTCAGTAGTGGGAGTGTAACATTGTATTCAGTAGTTGGGGTGTAATATTGTATTCAGTAGTGGGAGTGTAACATTGTATTCAGTAGTTGGGGTGTAACATTGTATTCAGTAGTGGGAGTGTAACACTGTAGTCAGTAGTGGGAGTGTTACATTGTATTCAGTAGTGGGAGTGTAACATTGTATTCAGTAGTGGGGGTGTAACATTGTATTCAGTAGTGGGAGTGTAACATTGTATTCAGTAGTGTGGGTGTAATATTGTATTCAGTAGTGGGAGTGTAACATTGTATTCAGTAGTGTTAGTGTTACATTGTATTCAGTAGTGGGAGTGTAACATTGTATTCAGTAGTGTGGGTGTAATATTGTATTCAGTAGTGGGAGTGTAATATTGTATTCAGTAGTGGGAGTGTAACATTGTATTCAGTAGTTGGGGTGTAATATTGTATTCAGTAGTGGGAGTGTAACATTGTATTCAGTAGTTGGGGTGTAACATTGTATTCAGTAGTGGGAGTGTAACACTGTAGTCAGTAGTGGGAGTGTTACATTGTATTAAGTAGTGGGAGTGTAACATTGTATTCAGTAGTGTGGGTGTAATATTGTATTCAGTAGTGTGGGTGTAATATTGTATTCAGTAGTGGGATTGTAACATTGTATTCAGTAGTGGGAGTGTTACATTGTATTCAGTAGTGGGAGTGTAACATTGTATTCAGTAGTTGGGGTGTAATATTGTATTCAGTAGTGGGAGTGTAACATTGTATTCAGTAGTTGGGGTGTAATATTGTATTCAGTAGTGGGAGTGTTACATTGTATTAAGTAGTGGGAGTGTAACATTGTATTCAGTAGTGGGAGTGTAACATTGTATTCAGTAGTGGGAGTGTTACATTGTATTAAGTAGTGGGAGTATAAAGGCGCAAAAGAGAGTATAGTTTTACTTATTTCGATAATACTACACATAGAGAATTGTCTAACTATAAATGCATGGACTGTAGAGTTACTTTAGAAAGCATTTGATGCTATGATAAATAGTTGACGTGACTCTAGAAAACAAGCGATGCTATGATTAACAGTTCATGTGACTAGAAAACACTCGATGCTATGATAAGATGTTAACGTGACATTAGAAAACACGTGATGCTATGATAAATAGTTGATGTGACTAGAAAACATGCGATGCTATAAATGTTGTTGGTGTTGATTTAAGGGCGACGACGATCGGGGGGATCGGATGCGCCCCGGCGTACCCGTTAAGGGTTAATCGCGAAGCCAGGAAAGGTGAAACGCCAAGCCAAATCGCGAAACAAATGACGCCAATTACTGGAAACTAATATGCCACGCGGCAAAGAAACGCAGACAGGCAGATGATTGGGGAGCCCCTGGAGTCCCATAGGGTGACAAGAACCAGCGCCGCCCCACACAGAACACTGGGTAGCAAAACCAAAAACTCGCCCCCAAATAAAACGCAAAAGTCCTCCAGTGTCTTTCAGGAATGCAGAAGTCAGCCGCCCACGATGGCTGAGGGCACCCCAGGAGCCAATCAAGAACCGCCAACCCCCTGCACCTCTCGGCCAAGCCGGCCCCCGTACACCGTCACCCCGCCCTGAGAACCAGCCAGAACACGTCCAAAAAAATCTATCAACAATCCTGTGACCCAAGGCGATATGTGCGCCAGGCGTCGTACAACCGGACTGTTGAATAGGGATGCCCTAAGCAGTAGCAAATCCAAAACGTGAATACAGAACGTAATCAGGTGGCTCCCAGACGGATGAGGTGCCCAAACGTCCACTCGTCTTCAAGATTGAACCAAGTGTCAATGCTATAAATAGTCGACGTAACTCTATGTTACTTTTACGGGCTCACCATAGCCCGTGCTACATGGACACTTCGTCCTGAGTAGCTAAATCTTTAACAACAACAACAATATATGTTACGGTATCAACACCGCAGCTGGAGTGCGAAGTGGCGACCTCAGCGCCATCTATGGACCTGCACTTCAACTCCAAGGTATTAGGCGAGACACAGACAACGCCATCTGTTGGCCGTGTGGCGTTTGTGAAGGGCTCCTGTTTCATACCTCAGTTAGGTGAGGTATGAAACGATGATGATGATCTCTGTAGTGGGGGGGGGGGGGCATAACACTATCAACGCCATCTAGGTTGTGCAAGTAATTATAATTTCAGTTCCCGGTGGAAGGGTGTTATCCTAAGGCCACCCATTATAGTGTCTGTCTATCTAATGACGCTTATGTTCACAGAAGTGACATGAGGCGATTACGCCGAGGAGGGCGGTTCACCTTGGGCAGTCCAGAACTCATGACTTAGTCCTGTGGGAGGACAAAGTGGCCACCGTCGGAAGTAACTACGTGTTAGCTGCTGGATTTATGCTGCGTTGTATGGACCGACGTACCCGAGATTTGGCCAAGAAGAGTTAAAAGAACGCAGTAGTATGTCTGATGAGAAGTGCTGCTAATGTGTTGCTAGATACTTCTGCCAGGGTGTTAGCTACCCCTCCACGCAATTATTTGAGACCCCAGTCAGGGTGTTCCTGAAACCGTCTTCCAGCGTGTTTCTGGAGAGTGGATCTGTGGTATTGGGACATCGTGACAATACGGTGTGTGGACTGGCCTACGTTGAAGAAGGTGAAATCGCTGGTGATTACCATCGAATGTGGACGACGTGTACCTGGACGTAGTGGACTTGCCGGAATTTGATGAACACTGTCGTTCTACTGAGTGTCCTGGGTGAAAGCGACACAGTGCATATATGTGTAGAAATACTTGGCGATATAATACATGGATTGTTTATCCCCTCTTTTATTCCTGTTACTCCTTTTTGCTATCACCAATTCTTGAAAACTTACCATCGACTTCAGGTAGGATCAGAGGAGAAGAAGAGGCTATAAGAGACGGTAACAGAACCTGGTTACTGGCCAAGCTGGCCATAACACTTTAGAAAACATGTGATGCTATGCTAAATAGTTCACGTGACTCAAAAAAACATGCTATGCTAAATACTTCACGTGATTCCAGAAAACGTGCATGCGATGCTAAATAGTTCACGTGACTCAAGAAAACATGTGATGCTATGCTAAGTAGTTGATATAGCTAGAACACATTTTGAGGGTATTTGTAACTTTGACTCCCTAAAGTAAAGATCTAACTACAAACATAACAACTAACAACTACAAACATAACAAACGTAACAACTACTACAATGATAGTAGTTATATCCAGTAGCCTGGATACTGTTGTTTACTTTGTGGGGTAATGGACTGTACCTATTCTGTGTTCCCTAGTTAGCTCGGTTTCAAATTGATCCAACAGGAATGGTGCTGCTTTCATTTGCTTGTCGGATGAAATCACCACTTGACCACTTCGAAAATAAATTATGTTTCCTGGCTTCGCCGCCAGAGGGTGCAGACGTCGGCTTAAGCTGTCAGTCGTCGTCTGCCGTTGTTGAGTGGTGGTTTGCTGTGGGAGGTGTGGAGCGCCCGCTAGTTGGGGCTCCGCCTGACGGTATGGAAGCGGCTGGTGGTAACCGTGTTAGCCGGGTGGATTCTGTCCGGCTGGATTTTTCTGCTGCTTTGGACTGGCCCATTGTGGGCTCTCCTGGACGTGCTCCGTGTCGACGTCTCCGAGCTCCTGGGACTCGAGAAGTTATGGCCTACCCGTGTTGCGGTGTCGTTTGCCACGTCACATGTTTACCAGGAGTTTGTGGCTCGCTGGGATGACCGCTTGCTTCCTTTTCCAGCTTCGGCTGTGTCTGTGGAGATCTCGGATCCCTGGGGGCCCTTGTCGTTTGTGAATGTACACGGCATGCTGGTGACCTTTCCTGAGGCGGAACTCATGTCATTCTATACGCAGTTTGGTGCTGTGGTGAAGCACCGTTTCAACGTTTTGAGTGCGGGCCGGCTGAAGGGGGTCCGGCTGGGTACACGCACATGTGGATCACGAGCCCTATTACGTCCCGGGGTTTTGTTTCGTGGGCTCTCTAGACGGATCTTTTGTCAAGGTCAAACCCGCACGTGTTTCCGGTGTGGTGCTGAGGGCCATGTAGCAGCCGGTTGTGATGCTCCTCATGCTGAGGCCCCTTCAGTTTTCCTGGGGGCTGACTTTCCCTGCTTGTCTGTGTGTGGGGTTTTCCCGGCGGATCCTCGCTCTGTGCAGGTGCCTGGTGTGGTTCCTGCGGCGGTTCTGGTTGTTGCTCCATCTGGACTTGATCTGTCTGCCCCACCGGTGAGCTCGAGGGACCTAGGGGCCCCTGCTTCGGACCTTCGCCGTTCGGTGGTTGCAGAGGTGCATCCACATCTGATTGCTTCCGGGGTGACCTTGGGTGGTACTGTAGGGGTGACGCCTGCATCTCCTGCTGAATAACATGTGCTTCCCGGGGCTGTCGGGGCGGTGGTGTGTGTGACTCCGCCCACGCCCTCTGCCTCGTCGCCTCTGGAAGTTTTCTCGTTGACGCATGCCTCTTCTCCTCTGCCGGGTCCGTCGCCCTCGCTGGATGCCTCACGTGTGCTGGGGTCTACTCTTCCGCCTGCTGTGTCTCTTCCTTCTCCGAATCTGGTCCCATTGAATGGTAGTGGCTTTCCGACGATCAACGGCCTATTTTTAAGTGCCATCGTTCGTCTCGGGATGTGGCACCTCGCTGGACGTGGGCAGAGGAGCGTGATGCCATGGATGATGATGCTGTGGGCGACGATGTGATGCCTCCTGTGGTGCCTTCTGTGTTGGACACTGTTCCCCCTGCTGGTGGCTCTCCTCAGTGGGCGGTTGCCCCTGGTGACCGCGACCTCGTAGTGGTGTTGTCACAGGATGTGCGTCGGGGGGACCCTGCTCCTATTCCAATTGGTGGGGACACTGGGGCGCCTGCGGTGCCACCCTCTGCGGGGCTCGGTGCGCTGCCCGGCATAGAACACAGTGCACGCCTTAGTGGACGGCCCAATGTGAGGCCCAATGTGAGGCCCACTGTGCAGCCTGGTGTGTTTCCTGAGGTGCGGCCCTGTGACCGAATTCCTAGGAGGAAAATCGTCCTCCCGTTCGGAGAGGTGGTCGACGGATCTGGTAGAACTCTGTGTTGAGTCTGATGACCGAGTGCGTCCTGTTCCATGGTGCCCTTCTACCATCTGGGTTCCGCGGGCGCGGTGTTTCATCATTGGCGTGCCGGATTTGATGCCTCAGCCTACTGCGACTCCTGGAGGTCCGATTCCTGAAACGGCCCAACTTGTTTGCGATGCTTACTGCTTACGTTTTCTGGCTCTGGAGTACCTGGAGAAGTATGAGTGATCCGTGTGGTTGGTTTCTGTCTGTGTTGTGCGTGTTGTTTCCCCGGTGCCTGCGTGCACAGATGGGTGTTCTTGTCTGTGCGTGTGTGTGGTGTCGGTGTTTGTTTTTGGCTCCTGCATGGCCTGTTTTGTAGTATTTGCGATTTGTTTTACGCTTTGCCTTTGTTCTGTGTGGGTGTTTGTGCTGTGGTTGTGTGCGGTTGTGGGTGTTTGGTGTTTTATCTTTCCTGTATTAGCGCGTGCCCCGTGTGTTGGTATGGCAGGCGATTTGGTGTGGGGTGGTGTGGTTGTGTATGTTGCTGTTCCGTGTGTTTGTCGCATGGATTGTGTGTGTGTGTGTGATTATATATTTGTACTTGTAATTGCTTTATTCTTTGTATATATTTTATGTTATTTATGTTCTTATGCATATTTTTGGATTTACTGTTTATTTCTTGTTGGTGTCCTCATTTGTGCCCGGTTATGCTCCTCTGTGTGCGGAGTCGGACTGCCTGTGATTGCGTTTTAATTTACTCCCCTTTTCTGTTCTAGGGGTGGTTGGATTTCTGTACATTTGTTGTAATTTTTGCATTCTCTGACCCATGCTGTTTGTGGGTTTTTTTGGTTGTGTCCTGTGTGTTTTCCTGTGACCTCTTGTATGTATATTATGTCTGTTTCATGGTGTTTGCTTTGTTTCATGTATAAGCCCGATGGTTTGTTTTTATATGTTGATTTGCTTTTGTTCACTGTTTTTGTACTTTGGTTTTTTATATATCAATAAAAAAGGAAAATAAATAAGAATATGTTTAATGCAGTTACACTGATAGTTACAAATTATTTTAGCCTATGCTTTTGATTTGGTATCTTGCCACATATATGTTATATTATAAACAATAGTAAGATTATTTAATTCTTTATTGCAATGAGTTTATCTGTTGCAAAAGTATACTTTAATTTGTCTTTAAGCAAGTGCAAGATATCAATTATTTGTTAAATATTGCTTAACCTAGCTAATATATTTTTTTATTTTAGTGGCAAGTAATTTACATACTGATGTGAGCTCGTAAGCTCATGGTATAACCTAACCTGCAATTAATAGGGTTAATGGCAAAAATGATATTGGATCCAATTTTTATTGTTACTACACCACCCACCTCCCTTATTTGGGAAAATGGAGGTACGGAGCTCTGTCTTATTATGCTAAAACTTAAACCTCTTATTTGGCCAGAGCGTGTAGCGTTGTTCACTGCCACTGTTAAGTGGTGTTATAATGGCGTCTGCTGGACTCTTTCAGTTTTTAGCTTCAAGCAACAGGTGTCGTTCACACTCCACTCACAACCGTTATCTTTCAAGCACCTATCATTTTTAAACAGTGTGTGAACACTTAAATCAGTTCTATTTGTTGTTTACACTAACCAAATGTCTACGGTTGTAAAACCGCTAAACTTAAGCGTGTATGACCATGAAGTGGTCGTACCATGTAGTGGTGTAGTTATGTTTACTTGTGTGTCAGGGATTCTGGGCATCGGTGTGACCACACTCTCCTCTCACAGTTTCTATATGACAAGGCATGCTTTTATCTCTTTAAACCACGTGTGTAAATATTTATACACATTTATGTGTTGTTTACACCACCATTAAGGTCCACAGATGTTAAACGGTTGAAAATTAAACCGCTTGTTCATCCGAGGTGTCTCCCTGAGGTAGAGGAGTAATGTTTACTTGTGGGTGAGGGAGTCTGGCGTCGCTGCTACAGCGTCGGTGTGTCCGTCCATTCTCTCCTCTCGTGTCGGAAAATCCGACACCATTTAATATATCAAACAGATAATTGCTGTTGTATAAGCAAGTTACCCATAGAAAACGTAACTTGTAGTGGAATTACCGTCTAAAGAAAACGGGATATCATCACCACATACTATTATATTCTCCACCTATTATGGTGGGAATTATTCTTAAATACATTAGTCTTTGGACTTTACCATCATAAAAACATCTCATATAAATTAACTTAATTATCAATATTAAAGTAGAGTAAATGTGACCCTTCTATCACTTTCTGACATGTGGACAATGTAAGCCAGGCGTCAGAGTGAGGAAGGAGGGCAGCCATTGTTTATACGAGACCAGAGGCTCACATGGGAGCAAATTCGGCTCCTGTTAATTTTACTTGGACGTAGTGTTATGGAACCCAAAGGTGTACCATTATCAACACGCTGTCTACAAATTCAAGTTAAGTGTCTATCCGAAACCCATTATCTATCATTAGTGGCCATTAATGTCATTGGGTAGGGTTAGCCGGTTAGAACGCGAAATCGCCTCAAACTAAAGGTAATTAAGCCAGGTCTTTATTGTTCCATGTATAGTGTTTTCTCTGATATAGCTTGTCATATATAGAATCTGGCTTTACAGCTAGCGCCCTTTTGACAGGTCAAGCACGAGGAAGCAAGATTTGTGCACCAATTACTGGGTGATGGAAGCTACCTCAAAGAGGATAATTTGGTGTCTACACCCTAGTTATACCTGGTGGACTAACCTGCTGTACTATAAGATAAGGAACCTTTTCAATGTATGTAGTTAATTCTGCAGTTTGATTGGCTGCATATATATAAACTAATAAACCCCCCCCCCCTAATGTGTAGAGGATCGATTTGTGAGATTAAGAGATTATTGCAGAAATACAGTCCACTTATCATTATACAAATTGCTATCGAAGTATATAAATTAACGTAAATATAAATTCATATAAATTAAATAAATATAAATCTCACAGGTCGGTTCCCACATCTCGGTTTCATTGCATGAGAATAAATTATATCACTTTAAACCATGTCTTAAAATTAATACACATTTATGTGCAGTTGACACCACCATTCAGGTCCTCGGATATAAAACGGAAGCAAATTAAGCAGCTTGTATATTTGAGATGGTTGGTTGGTGTTGATTAAGGGGCGACGACGATCGTGGGATCGGATGCACCCCGGCGTACCCGTGAAGAGTTAATGGCGAAGACGAATGACAGATGATTGGGGAGCTCCACGGGTCCCACAGGGGATAAGCATCGTCCCCGCCCCACACAGAGAACACTGGGTAGCAAAACTAAATACTCGGCTCCCAACAAAGACGCAAATGTCATGTTCCGGCAAAGCAGAAGACGGCCGCCCACCGCAGCTGAGGGCACACCCGGAGCCCACCAACTCCCGGCACCTCTCGGCCCAGCCGACGCCGGACACCGTCACCCCGCTGGGTAAACCAGCCAGAAAACGCGAAGAAAAAAATAAATCCATCAACATTCCTGTGACCCAAGAAGATATGTACGCCAGGCGTTGTACAAACCGGACCGTTGAATAGGGATGCCAAACAGCAGTATCAAATCCAAAATCGCGAAACAGAACGCGATCAGCAAGGTCCCAGGCGGAGGTGGTGTCCAGACGTCTGCTCGTCGTCAAGATCGAATCAGAGAGTCCCATCCGAGGTGTCTCCATGAGGTAGAGGAGTATTGTTTACTGTCTGACATCATCCGGACACACATGCGATCCACCCCAGGTCTGGATATTGTTGCATGAGCTTCATCTTGAACCAGTGTTGCATGAGCCTCACCTTGAACCAGTGTTGCATGAGCTTCATCTTGAACCAGTGTTGCATGAGCCTCACCTTGAGTCAGTGTTGCATGAGCCTCACCTTGAGCCAGTGTTGCATGAGCCTCACCTTGAGCCAGTGTTGCATGAGCCTCACCTTGAGCCAGTGTTGCATGAGCCTCACCTTGAGCCAGTGTTGCATGAGCCTCACCTTGAGCCAGTGTTGCTTGAGCCTCACGTTGAGCCAGTGTTGCATGAGCCTCACGTTGAGTCAGTATAAGATCAGCCTCACCTTGAGCCAGTGTTGCATGAGCCTCATCTTGAACCAGTGTTGCATGAGCTTCATCTTGAACCAGTGTTGCATGAGCCTCACCTTGAGCCAGTGTTGCATGAGCCTCACCTTGAGTCAGTGTTGCATGAGCCTCACCTTGAGCCAGTGTTGCATGAGCCTCACCTTGAGCCAGTGTTGCATGAGCCTCACCTTGAGCCAGTGTTGCATGAGCCTCACCTTGAGTCAGTGTTGCATGAGCCTCACCTTGAGCCAGTGTTGCATGAGCCTCACCTTGAGCCAGTGTTGCATGAGCCTCACGTTGAGTCAGTGTTGCATGAGCTTCATCTTGAACCAGTGTTGCATGAGCCTAACCTTGAGCCAGTGTTGCATGACCCTCACCTTGAGTCAGTGTTGCATGAGCCTCACCTTGAGTCAGTGTTGCATGAGCCTCACCTTGAACCAGTGTTGCATGAGCCTCACCTTGAACCAGTGTTGCATGAGCCTCACCTTGAACCAGTGTTGCATGAGCCTCACCTTGAGCCAGTGTTGCATCAGCTTCACCTTGAGGCAGTGTTGCATGAGCCTCACCTTGAGCCAGTGTTGCATGAGCCTCACCTTGAGCCAGTGTAATATGAGCCTCACCTTGAGCCAGTGTTGCATCAGCTTCACGTTGAGCCAGTGTTGCATGAGCCTCACCTTGAACCAGTGTTGCATGAGCCTCAACTTGAGCCAGTGATGCATGAGCCTCACCTTGAGCCAGTGTAATATGAGCCTCACCTTGAGCCAGTGTTGCATCAGCTTCACCTTGAGCCAGTGTTGCATGAGCCTCACCTTGAACCAGTGTTGCATGAGCCTCAACTTGAACCAGTGTTGCATGAGCCTCACCTTGAGCCAGTGTTGTATGAGCCTCACCTTGAGCCAGTGTTGCATGAGCCTCACCTTGAGCCAGTGTTGCATGAGCCTCAACTTGAACCAGTGTTGCATGAGCCACAACTTGAACCAGTGTAGCATGAGCCTCAACTTGAACCAGTGTTGCATGAGCCTCAACTTGAAACAGTGTTGCATGAGCCTCACCTTGAGCCAGTGTTGCATGAGTCTCAACTTGAACCAGTGTTGCATGAGCCTCACCTTGAGCCAGTGTTGCATGAGCCTCACCTTGAACCAGTGTTGCATGAGCCTCACCTTGAGCCAGTGTTGCATGAGCCTCACCTTGAGCCAGTGTTGCATCAGCTTCACCTTGAGCCAGTGTTGCATGAGCCTCACCTTGAACCAGTGTTGCTTGAGCCTCAACTTGAACAAGTTTTGCATGAGCCTCACCTTGAGCCAGTGTTGCATGAGCCTCACCTTGAACCAGTGTTGCATGAGCCTCACCTTGAGCCAGTGTTGCATGAGCCTCACCTTGAACCAGTGTTGCATCAGCTTCACATTGAGCCAGTGTTGCATGAGCCTCACCTTGAGCCAGTGTAATATGAGCCTCACCTTGAGCCAGTGTTGCATCAGTTTCACCTTGAGCCTGTGTTGCATGAGCCTCACCTTGAACCAGTGTTGCATGAGCCTCACCTTGAGCTAGTGTTGTATGAGCCTCACCTTGAGCCAGTGTTGCAATAGCCTCACCTTGAGCCAGTGTAATATAAACCTCACCTAGAGCCAGTGTTGTATGAGCCTCACCTTGAGCCAGTGTTGCATGAGCCTCACCTTGAGCCAGTGTTGCATGAGCCTCACCTTGAGCCAGTGTTGCATGAGCCTCACCTTGAGCCAGTGTAATATAAACCTCACCTTGAGCCAGTGTTGTATGAGCCTCACCTTGAGCCAGTGTTGCATGAGCCTCACCTTGAGCCAGTGTTGCATGAGCCTCACCTTGAGCCAGTGTAATATAAACCTCACCTTGAGCCAGTGTTGTATGAGCCTCACCTTGAGCCAGTGTTGCATGAGCCTCACCTTGAGCCAGTGTTGCATGAGCCTCACCTTGAGCCAGTGTAATATAAACCTCACCTTGAGCCAGTGTTGTATGAGCCTCACCTTGAGCCAGTGTTGCATGAGCCTCACCTTGAGCCAGTGTAATATAAACCTCACCTTGAGCCAGTGTTGCATGAGCCTCACCTTGAGCCAGTGTTGCGTAAGACCAGCCTCCACAAGTCGTTGTATATTTTTGTCAAACTTGTATTTCCATGGTGAATGTTTTTGGAAATACCACGACAAGTACATGTTGCAGAGTCCTTCCTTCGTTGTATACCAGTTTAAT
This sequence comes from Procambarus clarkii, assembly GCF_040958095.1. NCBI lineage: Eukaryota > Metazoa > Arthropoda > Malacostraca > Decapoda > Cambaridae > Procambarus > Procambarus clarkii. The sequence goes on from NC_091220.1 coordinate 21,439,891, forward strand.
ATCTGCAAATAATACAATAGTGTTGGTGTTGAACACATTAACATCTTTATGATTGTACTTAAGCCTTGGACCTGGTAAAGACGTTACTTGGCCTGGACAAAAAACAATAACAATAATTTCCAAAAATGACGACTGGCTGAATAATATTACCTAATAGAAGATGAACTTTGTTTTTATATATAAAAATAATTAATATGAATAATTTCGGCATCATCCCAATTGAGAATTTGATATAAAACATTATGGATCAGAAATACTTTGATTTTTCTTCAGTTATCCACATTAAATTTTCTATCAATCACACTAGAAACGGAAACGAAAGAAATAATAGAAAACTTTTGATCCGAAATTGATCAACTGATCTAGATATTATAAATTATTTTTAAATTTTGTTATATGTCATAAGTAAGGGTTGGCAAGCCTATGGCATGCGTGTAGAGGGTGCATTAGAGAGCATTTTGCTGGCGCGTGACCAGGGGCCAGATTCACGAAAACACTTACGCTAGCACTTACGAACGTGTACATCTTTCCTCAATCTTTGACGGCTTTGGTTACATTTATTAAACAGTATACAAGCATGAAAACTTCCCATTCAACTGTTGTTATTGTTATAAACAGCCCCCCTGGTGCTTCGGAGCTCATTAACTGTTTAATTACTGTAAACAAAGCCGCCAAAGATTGAGAAAAGATGTACAGGTCCGTAAGTACTTGCGTAAGTGCTTTCGTGAATCTGGCCCCAGGAGCGCTGCACCTTCATGTCCTGAACTCAACCCAAAATAAATAAACAGATGAAGCAGCGAATGATTAGTTCAGCCTGTCCTCCAAACAAAGACCCAAAAGTGATTCCATACACCCGCCAAACCCCCTGTTTATGAATGAAAAGCAGTTTACACACGACTCGAAACTATTGACGTTCGAACACTTTCGGAACAAGTGCTTCACTGACGAATTTTGTTCGAATCAAAACGCTGTAAATGCTTCACCCACGTACTACAAATACAAATAATCGCCAACAGAACCTAAACACCTAACCTAACCTAACCTATGCCTATATATGCACAATATGCTAATATAATTATAATATAAATTTATATTTGAGAAAATTCCTGTTTTGAATGAGCAGCATGTAGAAATTTATGAATGCGTCTGTGGAGTCGACCGCTGAATGTAATGTATTTGAGTCGAGGACGGGTTGGATTTGTTACAAACTATAAGCAGTGAGAAGACACTCTGGCAATGTAGCCTGTCCTCATCAACGCAGGCCAAATACTCGTTAATCCAGCCACTAAACCCCATGTTTCTGCATGAAAACTGTTTACACACGACTCACAACTGATGGCGTTCGAACACTTCTCAAACAGTGCGTTGCTAACGACCTCTGTATGATTTGCAATGCTGCAAAAGCCTAACCCAAATACTTCAAATCCAAGTAATTACCAACAGGACCTAAACACTTAACCTAACTTATGCCTAACTATACGTTGAATTTAATATATAATATTAATACACAAACGTTAAAATTCATGAAAGTATCTTGGGGGACAACCGCTGCTTTAACGAGCCTCGCCAGAGGACGGGTTGGGCGCCTCTTTAGCTCCAGCTTGGTAGTTGAAAGGCGAAGCATCAGGGAACACGTTAACTCGTCCCGGACCCAGTGTACACATCAGTACTTGAGGCGTCGGGTGTTATGGCCTCCATGAGTCGCATCGGTCTGGGATAGAACCGGGTTCTTTTTGCTTAATGGGCCTTAGAGCCTCTTCTTCTAAGATCCCATCCCAAGTCAATGGTATGCTTTTGAGAATTAGCGGTAGCAAGTAAGTGTGCAAGGAAAAGGGTGTTAATCAAGACTAAACACATTCACTAATGTATTATCTATCTTATTACTAAACATATGTACACAGTGTCTCTTTCACTCAGGACACTTAATATCTTCAGTATTCTTTAATTCCAAGCGAGTCCACTATTATCAAGTATTATCAAATATATATATATTGTTTGCATATATATATACATATATATATATATATATATATATATATATATATATATATATATATATATATATATATATATATATATATATATATATGCGAACAAGCCTGAATGGTCCCCAGGACTATATGCAACTGAAAACTCACACCCCAAAAGTGACTCGAACCCATACTGCCAGGAGCAACGCAACTGGTATGTACAGGACGCCTTAATCAACTTGACCATCATAACCGGACTAAGGAAGTGATAGCCGAAGCTATTTGAACCACTACCCCGCCGACACTCGGATGGTAATCTTGGGCATAGCATTTAATCAGATCACCTCATTCTTTGGGGCACACGTGAGGAACACAAATGCGAACAAGCCTGAATGGTCCCCAGGGCTATATGCAACTGAAAACTCACACCCCAGAAGTGACTCGATCCCATACTGCCAGGAGCAACGCAACTGGTATGTACAGGACGCCTTAATCTGCTTAACAATCATGGCCGGACTAAGGAAGTGATAGCCAAAGCTATTTGAACCACTTCCCCGCCGGCCGAAAAGTAGTTCAAATAGCTTCGGGTATTACCTACTTAGTCCGGTCGTGATGGTCAAGCGGATTAAGGCGTCCTGAATGCCTAAAATGCCTATGGCATTTTAGGCATTAAGGCACGGCATTTTTTGCCTAAGGCAAATGTGTCCTGTATGCCTAAAAAATATAGAAAATGGTCATTATTCCCCTCTTGCTTTGCTGTGACCTTTGCTACAAACAGCTACGGGAAGACGTCTTGAAGGTGCAGCCTTCCAAGACTTCTGAAACATTGTCACAGTTCTAGAGAAGGAGTCGGAAGCCTTCAAGTTGTTGTAGACAAAGGTCAAAGTGAACCTTTAAGGTGCAGGGGGGGGGGGGTAATAGCCATCTTCTATATTTTGGATGCATAAACAGTCAGAAAAGAAAAATTATTTCCCAGGAACAAACATAGTGTTACATTGTGTTAACTAGTTCTGGAATATAAGGTTTACTTAGCCTGGCATTTGTTCCCTGAATGTGTATAATATCTGTCTGTTACATGAAGGTTTACATCTACTAAATCTGCCATCCTGTTAAAGAGTCAGATGTGGAGTATCTTTGAGCAAGTCACATGTAGATCACTTTTGTGTTAAAGTTACATGGTCTTCAAGCTAGTAGCTTGAGAAGGAAATTTGTTGACTTTATTATAGCACGAAAATGACAGATAAATTATTTTTAATGTATTATCAGAGAGTGGGAGAGATATAGTAATCACACTGCCCCCCCCCCCTCTCTCTCTCCCACTAACAAACAAACAAAAGATTTGCCTCACCTTGTGGCGATTACTAAGAAGAATCGTGGCGTAGGCAGTTCCAGCGATGAAGGCGTGGGTGCCTGCTCTCATAGCCGCCACGGAGGCATCGTCATGTCGAAAAAGGTCGGTTTTACTCCATAACTTCTTGTAGATGTCGTCTTTGGAGTTCTTTATCAGCAACGCCAGGCCCCCGCTGTAGTCTTTCAATGCCAACCTTACATAAATTATTGTGTTAGCCTCCACCCTCAGTCTTATGTTTTGAATTTTATTTCCTTATTCTAAGTGAATATTTTAAATTACATACTATGTTTTATATACATACATATATATATATATATATATATATATATATATATATATATATATATATATATATATATATATATATATATATATATATATATATATATATGTCGTACCTAGTAGCCAGAACGCACTTCTCAGCCTACTATGCAAGACCAAATTTGCCTTTAAGCAAAGTTTTCCTGAATTAATATATTTTCTCTAATTTTTTTCTTATGAAATGATAAAGCTACCCATTTCATTATGTATGAGGTCAATTTTTTTTTAATTGGAGTTCAAATTAACGTAGATATATGACCGAACCTAACCAACCCTACCTAACCTAACCTAACCTATCTTTATAGCTTAGGTTAGGTTAGGTAGCCGAAAAAGTTAGGTTAGGTTAGGTTAGGTTAGGTAGGTTAGGTAGTCGCAAAACAATTAAGTCGTGAAAACTTGGCTTGTTAGGCAAATCGGACCATGCATAGTTGGCCGAGAAGTGCATTCTGGCTACTAGGTACGATATATATATATATATATATATATATATATATATATATATATATATATATATATATATATATGTCGTACCTAGTAGCCAGAACGCACTTCTCAGCCTACTATGCAAGGCCCGATTTGCCTAATAAGCAAAGTTTTCCTGAATTAATATATTTTCTCTAATTTTTTTCTTATGAAATGATAAAGCTACCCATTTCATTATGTATGAGGTCAATTTTTTTTATTTGAGTTAAAATTAACGTAGATATATGACCGAACCTAACCAACCATACCTAACCTAACCTAACCTATCTTTATAGGTTAGGTTAGGGTAGGTAGCCGAAAAAGTTAGGTTAGGTTAGGTTAGGTAGGTTAGGTAGTCGAAAAACAATTAATTCATGAAAACTTGGCTTATTAGGCAAATCGGGCCTTGCATAGTAGGCTGAGAAGTGCGTTCTGGCTACTAGGTACAACATATATATATATATATATATATATATATATATATATATATATATATATATATATATATATATATAAATATATATATATATATATATATATATATATATATATATATATATATATATATATATATATATATATATATATATGTCGTACCTAGTAGCCAGAACTCACTTCTCAGCCTACTATTCAAGGCCCGATTTGCCTAATAAGCCAAGTTTTCATGAATTAATTGTTTTTCGACTACCTAACCTACCTAACCTAACCTAACCTAACTTTTTCGGCTACCTAACCTAACCTAACCTATAAAGATAGGTTAGGTTAGGTTAGGTAGGGTTGGTTAGGTTCGGTCATATATCTACGTTAATTTTATCTCCAATAAAAAAAATTGACCTCATACATAATGAAATGGGTAGCTTTATCATTTCATAAGAAAAAAATTTGAGAAAATATATTAATTCTGGAAAACTTGGCTTATTAGGCAAATCGGGCCTTGCATAGTAGGCTGAGAAGTGCGTTCTGGCTACTAGGTACGACATATATATATATATATATATATATATATATATATATATATATATATATATATTAGGGGTACCTTTTCTGGTGCAATTGCAGGGACCCACATCCTCGAAGAAGAAAACAAAGATCATTAAGAGAAGATCCTGTGGATTCTCACTGAATAATTTAATCTTTTCCTCTCCTACCACCCCTATTATTTTTTTGTATGTGTTATTTTATTTTGTTTTATTTTATTGCAATGTTACAGTTTACAGAGAACACACACAAATATATAACAATTAAACAATCAGCGTTCGAAGACCTCGTCCAGCTCCTCGGAGGTTGGGTGCGTACCCAGGATACAGCACGCATTTCCACTCTGAACTGCGAAACTGAGGCGCTGGAACAGGAAACTGGCTGCTCGTGGGTCTCTAGTTTTCCCAGTGAGTTCCTCACCAACCTCCTTTAAAAACTTGAGTGCACATTTACCCCAGGCGCCCAGAGTCTCAGAGCTTATCGGCACGAACCTGTAACAACGTTCTAGGTCTCTGTACTTGTTGATTTTCTGGGTCTCCTTGAAGGTGGCTGTACCACCTCCCTCCGTTGAGCTGTAACGTAGATAGGTATCAGCCAATGTAGATGCACACGTGTAGTCCCACACGACTTGTTTACCTTCCCTCCATGGCTGCAGGGTGACTCCATCTGGGCGATTTTGGCTGTTGTCAGGTCAGCACAACTGGGGTTCCCTTTGTGCTGGACACCCAGCTGTAGCCAGACTTCTCTTGATGATGTCATTGACTGCTTCATGTCTGGCAATCTTTCCCTGTGTCTTACGACAGATGAGACCATGGCTGCCGTATTAGTCTGCCCGTGCATGGCCGCAAATAAACCGGTGCTCGGTGGAGATAGGGGCGTCAAGGCTCAGAGCAACACCAATACTTAGGGTCCGATGGTCCCGGCGGGTGCCCAAGGCGGAATTACGGACTGCCAACAGGAAGTCCCCGGCATGGGGGGCTTGCACAGCTAGGAGACGCGCTCTGTCCTTCTGAGAAGCTGCCTCCAGCAATGCTTTGGCGATGTTCTCCACTATGGGGCTATCCCATTTGGACTGTCAGCTGAGTGAGGCGGGGCGGCCACCTTCAGGGAGAACCAGAAAACTAACGAGTACAGGGACCTAGAACGTTGTTACAGGTTCGTGCCAATAGGCTCGGAGACTCTGGGCGCCTGGGGTAAATGTGCACTTAAGTTCCTGAAAGAGCTGGGCGAGGAACTCATTGGGAAGACTAGAGACCCAAGAGCGGCCAGTTTGTATGTTCCAGCTCCTCAGTGTCGCTGTTCAGAGGGAAAATGCGTGCTGTATCTTAGGTACGCACCCAACCTCCGAGGAGCTGGACAAGGTCTTCGAATACTGATTGGTATATTGTTATATTGCTATATAAGTGTGTGTTTTCTGTAAACTGTAGCATTGCTACATATATATATATATATATATATATATATATATATATATATATATATATATATATACATATATATATATATATATATATATATATATATATATATATATATATATATATATATATATATATATATATATATGTCGTACCTAGTAGACAGAATGCACTTTTCAGCCTACTATGCAAGGCCTGATTTGCCTAATAAGCCAAGTTTTCTTGAATTATTATATTTTCTCTAATTTTTTTCTTATGAAATGATAAAGGTACCCATTTCATTATGTATGAGGTCAATTTTTTTTTATTGGAGTTAAAATTAATGTAGATATATGACCAAACCTAACCAACCCTACCTAACCTAACCTAACCTATCTTTATAGGTTAGGTTCGGTTAGGTAGCAGAAAAAGTTAGGTTAGGTTAGGTTAGGTAGGTAAGGTAGTCGAAAAAACTTTAATTCATGAAAACTTGGCTTATTAGGCAAATCAGGCCTTGCATTGTAGGCTGAGAAGTGCGTTCTGGCTACTAGGTACGACATATATATATATATATATATATATATATATATATATATATATATATATATATATATATATGTATATATATATATATATATATATATATATATATATATATATATATATATATATATATTGCTACAATACATATATATATATATATAATATATATATATATTATATATATACAATATATATATATATATATATATATATATATATATACAATATATATATATATATATATATATATATATATATATATATATATATATATATATATAATACAATATATATATATATATATATATATATACAATATATACATATATATATATATATATATATATACAATATACAATATATATATATTGCAATATATATATATATATTTATATATATACAATATATATATATATATATATATATATATATATATATATATATACAATATATATATATATATATATATATATATATACAATATATATATATATATATATATATATATATATATATATATATATATATATATATATATATATATATATATATATATATATATATATATATATTGTAGGCTGAGAAGTGCGTTCTGGCTACTAGGTACGACATATATATATATATATATATATATATATATATATATATATATATATATGTATATATATATATATATATATATATATATATATATATATATATATATATATATATATATATATATGTCGTACCTAATAGCCAGAACGCACTTCTCAGCCTACTATGCAAGGCCCGATTTGCCAAATAAGCCAAGTTTTCATGAATTAATGTTTTTTCGACTACCTAACCTACCTAACCTAACCTAACCTAACTTTTTCGGCTACCTAACCGAACCTAACCTATAAGGATAGGTTAGGTTAGGTTAGGTAGGGTTGGTTAGGTTCGGTCATATATCTACATTAATTTTAACTCCAATAAAAAGAAATTGACCTCATACGTAATGAAATGGGTAGCTTTATCATTTCATAAGAAAAAAAATAGAGAAAATATATTATTTCAGGAAAACTTGGCTTATTAGGCAAATCGGGCCTTGCATATTATGCTGAGAAGTGCGTTCTGGCTACTAGGTACGACATATATATATATATGTCGTACCTAGTAGCCAGAACTCACTTTTCAGCCTACTATTCAAGGCCCGATTTGCCTAATAAGCCAAGTTTTCCTGAATTAATATATTTACTATAATTTTTTTCTTATGAAATGATAAAGCAACCCTTTTCTCTATGTATGAGGTCAATTTTTTTTTATTGGAGTTAAAATTAACGTAGATATATGACCGAACCTAACCAACCCTACCTAACCTAACCTAACCTATATTTATATGTAAGGTTAGGTTAGGTAGCCAAAAAAAGCTAGGTTAGGTTAGGTTAGGTTAGGTAGGTTAGGTAGACGAAAAAACATTAATTCATGAAAACTTGGCTTATTAGGCAAATCGGGCCTTGAATAGTAGGCTGAGAAGTGCGTTCTGGCTATTAGGTACGATATATATATATATATATATGTCGTACCTACTAGCCAGAACTCACTTTTTGGCCTACTATTCAAGGCCCGATTTGCCTAATAAGCCAAGTTTTCCTGAATTAATATATTTTCTCAAATTTTTTTCTTATGAAATGATAAATCAACCCATTTCAATATGTATGAGGTCAATTTTTTTTATTGGAGTTAAAATTAACGTAGATATATGACCGAACCTAACCAACCCTACCTAACCTAACCTAACCTATCTTTATAGGTTAGGTTTGGTTAGGTAGCCGAAAAAGTTAGGTTAGGTTAGGTTAGGTAGGTTAGGTAGTCGAAAAACAATTAATTCATGAAAACTTGGCTTATTAGGCAAATCGGGCCTTGCATAGTAGGCTGAGAAGTGCGTTCTGGCTACTAGGTACGACATATATATATATATATATATATATATATATATGTCGTACCTAGTAGCCAGAACTCACTTTTTGGCCTACTATTCAAGGCCCGATTTGCCTAATAAGCCAAGTTTTCATGAATTAATTGTTTTTCGACTACCTAACCTACCTAACCTAACCTAACTTAACTTTTTCGGCTACCTAACCAAACCTAACCTATAAAGATAGGTTAGGTTAGGTTAGGTAGGGTTGGTTAGGTTCGGTCATATATCTACGTTAATTTTAACTCCAATAAAAAAAATTGACCTCATACATAATGAAATGGGTAGCTTTATCATTTCATAAGAAAAAAATTAGAAAAAATATATTAATTCAGGAAAACTTGGCTTATTAGGCAAATCGGGCCTTGAATAGTAGGCCAAAAAGTGAGTTCTGGCTACTAGGTACGACATATATATATATATATATATATATATATATATATATATATATATATATATATATATATATATATATATATGTCCTAGTATACGTACCTAGTATACGTACCTAGTAGCCAGAACGCACTTCTCAGCCTACTATGCAAGGCCCGATTTGCCTAATAAGCCAAGTTTTCATGAATTAATTGTTTTTCGACTACCTAACCTACCTAACCTAACCTAACCTAACTTTTTCGGCTACCTAACCAAACCTAACCTATAAAGATAGGTTAGGTTAGGTTAGGTAGGGTTGGTTAGGTTCGGTCATATATCTACGTTAATTTTAACTCCAATAAAAAAAAAATTGACCTCATACATAATGAAATGGGTAGCTTTATCATAAGAAAAAAATTAGAAAAAATATATTAATTCAGGAAAACTTGGCTTATTAGGCAAATCGGGCCTTGAATAGTAGGCCAAAAAGTGAGTTCTGGCTACTAGGTACGACATATATATATATATATATATATATATATATATATATACATATATATATATATATATATATATATATATATATATATATATATATATATATATATATATATATATATATATATATATATATTAGTATATTTTGGTAGCAGTCTTTCCTGTAGACATATATTATTAAATATGACCGAAAAAGTAAGATTAATAATTTTAACACGAATTTTCTCTATGTTTCTTATATTTCTTTTCACTGTTGATGGTAACTGAAAAATCAATTCTCCAAAATTCATTTTCATTTCTAGTCTGACGCGACACTTGAACTCGTTTCGTAAAACTTATTACATTTTCAAAGACTTTAGTTTACACACACACACTACTGTAACTGAACAGAGTTCAAACAGCTTCGATTTTATACCTGCATTTGGTTGAGGTGATATGTTACAACAGTTTTGGATGAAGTGAAAACAAACTTTCAACACAAGGCAGAACACGAAACAATGGGTATAATATTTTGTAAGTTAAAGTGAAGAATGAAAGTAACTGCAAAGGGCCTATTGGCCCATATTTCTTGATGCTTCTATATTGGAGCGGAGTCTTGAAGTGGGTAGAATATAGTTGTGCATTAATTGGCTGTTGATTGCTGGTGTCGACTTCTTAATGTTTAGTGCCTCGCAGATATCAAGCCGCCTGCTATCGCTGTATCTATCGATGATTTCCATGTTTTTTGTTAAGACTTCTCTGGTGATAGTCTGGTTGTGGGAAGAGATTATATGTTCCATAATGGAGCCCTGTTGCTTATGCATCGTTAATCGCCTAAAAAGAGATGTTGTTGTCTTGCCTATATACTGAATTCTTTGAGGCTTACAGTCCCCAAGTGGACATTTGAAGGCATAGACGACATTGGTCTCTTTTAAAGCGTTCTGCTTTGTGTCTGGAGAGTTTCTCATGAGTAGGTTGGCAGTTTTCTTGGTTTTTAATGCCAATTAATGCACAACTATATTCTACCCACTTCAAGATTCCGCACCAATATAGAAGCATCAAGAAATATTGGCCAATAGGCCCTTTGCAGATACTTCCATTCTTCCCTTTAACTTACAAAATATTATACCCGTTGTTTCGTGTTCTGTCTTGTATTGAAAGTTTGTTTTCACTTCATCCAAAACTGTTGTAACATATCACCTAACCCATATGCAGGTATAAAATCGAAGTTGTTTGAACTCCGGTCAGTTATAGTTGTGTGTGTGTAAACTAAAGTCTTTGAAAATGTAATAAGTTTTACAAAACGCGTTCAAGTGTCCCGTCAGAATATATATATATATATATATATATATATATATATATATATATATATATATATATATATATATATATATATATATATATATATATATATATACATATATATATATATATATATATATATATATATATATATATATATATATATATATATATACATATATATATATATATATATATATATATATATATATATATATATATATATATATATATATATATATATATATGTATGTATGTATGTATATATTTTGGTAGCAGTCTTTCTTAAGCATATGTTGTTGAATTTGACCGAAAATGTGAGATTAATAATTCTAACACGAATCTTCTCATTATTTCTTATGTTCTTCTTCGCCGTCGAGGGTGATTGATAAAGTAACTCTCCAAAATTCATTCTTTTTATTCCTAGTCTGACGCCTGAACGCGTTTCGTAATTCCTTATTACATTTTCAAGGACTTAATTTACATGCAAAATAAATTCATACTTATACTTCAAGTGGGTTTAAACTTCATACCCATTTCAAGTGGGTTTCAAATGGACTTGAAACCCACCAATAACCCGCAGGTTTGTCGACGACATTTTTACACAGGTACCTGATGTCAGACATCTGCATCAGCTGAAAGAGGCATTCAAACAGAATTCTGTGTTGAGTTTCACATACGAGATGGAGAATGATGGAAGGTACCTTTTCTAGATGTAAAAGTCACGGAAAGGAACGGAGACTTACACACTGCAGTCTACATTAAGGAAACAAACATAGGAATGTGCCTCAATGTCAATAGTGACTGCCCAAACAGGTACAAGAGGAGTGTTGTCAACGCTTTCATCGACCGGGCTCTCAGCCACAGCTCAGGATGGAAGCAAGTCGATGAAGAACTTTGTAGGGTATGGCAGGTCCTAGTCAACAATGGCTTCTCTAACGGTTTTGTTGAAGACGTCATAAAAGAAAGTTGAATTGCCAGTGCAACCTCCGTAGAGTCAACTAACACAACACAATAGGGGGTACCCACTATTAGACTGTTTTACAGGAAATTCTTTTCGACGGCTCATAAAATGGAGGAAAGGGTCTTGAAAGACATTATTGATAGAAACGTTATCCCTACAGACAAAAATCAGAAAATATAATTGACAATCTACTACAAAAACAAAAAAACGGTCAATCTACTCATGAAAAACTTCCCCAGACATCAAACAAAATGCCTTGAAGGAAATCAATGTCGTCTAAGCATTCACCTGCCCGCTTGGGGACTGCAAGCCCCAAAGAACTCAGTATATAGACAAGACAACAACGTCTTTTTCTAGGCGATTAACTATGCACTAACAACACGGCTCCATCAAGGAATATATAATCTCTTCTCACAACCAGACCATCACCTGAGAAATCTTAACAAGCAACACAGATGTCATTGATAAATGCAACGATAGCAGGAGACTCAACATCAGCGAGGCACTACACATCAAAAAGTTAATACCAGCAATCAATAGCCAATTAATGCACAATCTTCTACCCACTTCAAGACCCCAAACCAATATGGAAGCAGAAAGAGGAAGTATGGGCCAATAGTCTTTCAGCAGTTACTGATATTCTTATATTCTTATGTTCTCATCCCATTGTTTCATGTTCTGTCTTATCTTTCACCTCACCGAAATTTTTGTGCCATATCACCTCATCCAAAAACGAGTATAAGTATAAATGTATTTTATGTGTAAATTAAGTCTTTGAAAATGTAATAAGGAATTGCGAAACGCATTTGGGCGTTAGACTAGGAATAAAAAGAATGAATTTTGGAGAGTTACTTTATCAAGTACTCTCGACAGCGAAGAAGAACGTAAGAAAGATTGAGAAGGTTCGTGTTAGAATTATTAATCTTACCCTTTCTGTAATATTCAACATCACACACACACACAACTGGCAACAGGGGAACTGCCAGATATTTGGAAAGAAGCTAACGTAGTCCCGATATACAAGAAAGGGGATAGACAGGAGGCACTGAACTACAGGCCAGTGTCCCTAACCTGCATACCATGCAAGCTGATGGAGAAGATTGCGCGAAAAAAGCTAGTGGAGCATTTGGAGCGAAGGAACTTTGTAACACAGCATCAACATGGGTTCAGGGATGGCAGGTCCTGCCTCACAGGGGTACTTGAATTCTACAACCAGGCAACAAAAATAAGGCAAGAAAGAGAAGGGTGGGCAGACTGCATATTTTTGGATTGTCAGAAAGCCTTTGATACAGTGCCACACAAGAGGCTAGTGCGAAAGTTGGAGATGCAGGCTGGAGTGAAAGGGAAGGTACTCTGGTGGATAGAGGAGTACCTAAGCCACAGGAGACAACGAGTCTGTGTGACGGGTGAGGTCTCAGATTGGCGAGACGTCACAAGTGGAGTCCCGCAGAGGTCAGTCCTTGGACCTATACTGTTTTTGATATATGTAAATGATCTCCCAGAGGGTATAGATTCGTTCCTCTCAATGTTTGCCGATGATGCAAAAATTATGAGGAGGATTGAAACAGGGGATGATAGTAGGAGGCTATAAATTGACCTGGATAGACTGAGTGAATGGTCCAACAAATGGCTGTTGAAGTTCAACCCGAGTAAATGCAAAGTAATGAAGCTAGGCAGTGGAAACAGGAGGCCAGGCACAGGATACAGAATAGGAGATGAAATACTTAATGAAACAGATAGAGAGAAAGATCTAGGAGTTGATATCACACCAAACCTGTCTCCTGACGCCCACATAAAGAGAATAACGTCTGCGGCATATGCGAGGCTGGCTAACATCAGAACGGCGTTCAGGAACCTGTGTAAGGAATCATCCAGAATCTTGTACACCACATATGTAAGACCAATCCTGGAGTATGCGGGCCCCAGCATGGAGCGAGTACCTTGTCAAGCACAAGACGAAGCTGGAAAAAGTCCAATGGTATGCTACTAGACTAGTCCCAGAACTAAGAGGCATGAGTTATGAGGAAAGGCTGCGTGAAATGCACCTTACGACACTGGAAGACAGAAGAGTAAGGGGGGACTTGATCACAACCTACAAAATTCTCAGGGGAATCGACCGGGTAAACAAGGATGAACTATTCAACACTGGTGGGACGCGAACAAGGGGACACAGGTGGAAGCTGAGTACCCAAATGAGCCACAGAGACGTTAGAAAGAACTTTTTCAGTGTCAGAGTAGTTAGTAAATGGAATGCACTAGGAAGTGATGTGGTGGAGGCTGACTCGATACACAGTTTCAAATGTTGATATGATAGAGCCCAGTAGGCTCAGGAATCTGTACACCAGTTGATTGACGGTTGAGAGGCGGGACCAAAGAGCCAAAGCTTAACCCCCGCAAGCACAATTAGGTGAGTATACACACACACACACACACACACACACACACACATATATAACTGAAAACTCACACCCCAGAAGTGACTCGAACCCATACTCCCAGGAGACACACAACTGGTATGTACAAGACGCCTTAATCCACTTGACCATCACGACCGGACAAAATGAGGTGATAGCCGAGGCTATTTGAACCACCCCACCGCCGGCACTCGGATAGTAATCTTGGGCATAGCATTTTACCAAATCACCTCATTCTTTGGGGCACACGTGAGGAACACAAATGCGAACAAGCCTGAATGGTCCCCAGGACAATATGCAACTGAAAACTCACACCCCTGAAGTGACTCGAACCCATACTCCCAGGAGCCACGCAACTGGTATGTACAAGACGCCTTAATCTACTTGACCATCACGACCAGACAAAATGAGGTGATAGCCGAGGCCTTTGAACCACCCCACCGCCGGCACTCGGATAGTAATCTTGGGCATAGCATTTTACCAAATCACCTCATTCTTTGGGACACACGTGAGGAACAACATTTTGGTAAAATGCATGAGCATTTTGGTAAAATGCTATGCCCAAGATTACTATCCGAGTGCCGGCGGTGGGGTGGTTCAAATAGCCTCAGCTATCACCTCATTTTGTCCGGTCGTGATGGTCAAGTGGATTAGGCGTCTTGTACATACCAGTTGCGTGGCTCCTGGGAGTATGGGTTCGAGTCACTTCTGGGGTGTGAGTTTTCAGTTGCATATTGTCCTGGGGACCATTCAGGCTTGTTCGCATTTGTGTTCCTCACGTGTGCCCCAAAGAATGAGGTGATTTGGTAAAATGCTATGCCCAAGATTACTATCCGAGTGCCGGCGGTGGGGTGGTTCAAATAGCCTCGGCTATCACCTCATTTTGTCCGGTCGTGATGGTCAAGTGGATTAAGGCGTCTTGTACATACCAGTTGCGTGGCTCCTGGGAGTATGGGTTCGAGTCACTTCTGGGGTGTGAGTTTTCAGTTGCATATTGTCCTGGGGACCATTCAGGCTTGTTCGCATTTGTGTTCCTCACGTGTGCCCCAAAGAATGAGGTGATTTGGTAAAATGCTATGCCCAAGATTACTATCCGAGTGCCGGCGGTGGGGTGGTTCAAATAGCCTCGGCTATCACCTCATTTTGTCCGGTCGTGATGGTCAAGTGGATTAAGGCGTCTTGTACATACCAGTTGCGTGGCTCCTGGGAGTATGGGTTCGAGTCACTTCTGGGGTGTGAGTTTTCAGTTGCATATTGTCCTGGGGACCATTCAGGCTTGTTCACACATATATATATATATATATATATATATATATATATATATATATATATATATATGTCGTACCTAGTAGCCAGAACGCACTTCTCAGCCTACTATGCAAGGCCCGATTTGCCTAATAAGCCAAGTTTTCATGAATTAATGTTTTTTCGACTACCTAACCTACCTAACCTAACCTAACCTAACTTTTTCTGCTACCTAACCGAACCTAACCTATAAAGATAGGTTAGGTTAGGTTAGGTAGGGTTGGTTAGGTTCGGTCATATATCTAAGTTAATTTTAACTCAATTAAAAAAAAATTGACCTCATACATAATGAAATGGGTAGCTTTATCATTTCAAAAGAAAACAATTAGAGAAAATATATTAATTCATGAAAACTTGGCTTATTAGGCAAATCGGGCCTTGCATAGTAGGCTGAGAAGTGCGTTCTGGCTACTAGGTACGACATATATATATATATATATATATATATATATATATATATATATATATATATATATATATATATATATATATATATATATATATATATATATATGTTGTACCTAGTAGCCAGAACTCACTTCTCAGCCTACTATGCAATCCCCGATTTGCCTAATAAGCCAAGTTTTCCTGAATTAATATATTTTCTCTAATTTTTTTCTTATGAAATGATAAAGCTACCCATTTCATTATGTATGAGGTCAATTTTTTTTTATTGGAGTTAAAATTAACGTAGATATATGACCGAACCTAACCAACCCTACCTAACCTAACCTATCCTATCTTTATAGGTTAGGTTAGGTTAGGTAGGTTAGGTAGTCGAAAAACAATTAATTCATGAAAACTTGGCTTATTAGGCAAATCGGGCCTTGCATAGTAGGCTGAGAAGTGCGTTCTGGCTACTAGGTACGACATATATATATATTAGGATTAAGATTTCTGCCTAGCTATCAAAGAGGTCACTGATAGTCTGACAAGCGAGCTAAATATCTGGTACCTGGATGATGGCACTCTAGCTGGAACTCGTGAAACCATTTTGGAGGATATAAGGAAAATCCAGGAGCAGGGAGCAGCCTTAGGCCTCATTCTCAATGCATCCAAATGTGAAATAATCTCCCGCAACCCAGACATCACTGGGCAAATACAAAATGTTCTTCCAGACATTCTCGTTGTCGAGCTACCAGACTGCACTCTCCTGGGTGCCCCCATTGGCCCACGAGCAATCGAGGAGGTCCTGGCTGCAAAAATCACTGACCTAAAGAGAATGCTGGACAGGATTGACAAGATTGATGCCCATGATGCTCTCTTTCTCCTCACAAGATGCCTGTCTCACCCTAAGTTGACCTACTTTCTGAGATGTTCTCCATCCTACAGCAGCCCTAAGTTAAATGTGTATGACACCCTTCTGTGGTCCATGCTGGTGAAAGTCCTGAACCTGCCATTGGACGACTCTCAGTGGGAGCAAGCAACCCTTCCTGTAAGACTCGGCGGCCTTGGTGTCCGCACAGCCTCCCAAATTGCTCTACCCGCCTTCCTTTCCTCCTCCCACGCATCGCACGACCTCGTCAGAGATATCTTACCTGCAACCCTGAGAGATTCAGCAGGAATACACGATCCTGCTTTCACTGAATGTTCAAATCAGTGGGATGTTCTTGCAGCCCCAGCAACCATTACAGAGCCAACAAAACAACACAAACAGTCCGGCTGGGACCACCCTCTAGTGGAAAAAGTAGCTGATGCCATGCTCAGCGCCGCAACATCAAACAAGGAGAAAGCCCGCCTCAGAGCAGTGCGTGCCCCCCATGCAAGAGACTTCCTCCTGGCAGTACCCATGTCAGGAATGGGCACGTGCCTAGATCCAGAATCCCTTCGTGTAGCAGTGGCCCTCCACCTTGGTGCCCCAATTCACACTGAATACAATTGTATTTCCAACAGGGTGGAAACAGACCAATACGGACTGCATGGGTTGCATTGCGGAAGCACAAAGGGCTGGCATGCAAGACACACCAAGGTCAATGACATCATCAAGAGAAGCCTCGTCTCAGCTAGGTGCCCAGTGTAGAGAGAACCTCGCATCCTAGGGGTCCAAAACCCGGATTTCCCCGCACTTCGCCCTGATGGCATCACCATATACTCATGGAAGGAGGGTAGACAGTTGGTATGTAACAGGGCAAGTATTTTTGCACTCTTTCATGTATAATTGTGAGTTGTAATTGTGTGTGTGTGTGTGTGCGTGCGTGTGTGTGTGTGTTGGTGAGGAGGCTGCGGTAGTGGAGGAGTGGGCCGGCCTGGCTTGTGCTGAGTACTATTGAACAAAGAGAGCCTTGTGTACTGCAGGACCCGCCTGGGTCCTATAAGGGTTAGTTTTGCTTCTCAGGCCTTATTTGGGCATGAGGAAGAGAGTACACAGCTTTCCCCACGTTGGGGATGGCTGGGAGATTCAGTTAGCGACCGCCTTGGACAGAGAGAGGGGTGACCAGCCAGCTTCCTCACCCTGACGGGTGACATCCAGGCACCCTCAGGGTGTATCCGTCTGAGTTGTGAGGTAAGAGTGTCAGTAATGCATTGTCTTGATTGGGTGTCTTAGTGGTGACGAGCTAGTGGAGTCTGAACCATTTAGCCATGTATGGTGTGGGCGTGTATGAAGTGGGTGATCCTCCCCCCCTTTTTAATTTGGTCAATATTGTGTTAAATAGTAGGATGTCAAAATGTTAATTGAAATAATTTGAGAAAATTATATTCAATAAATATCTGTGTAGAATAACAAACTTGACTTTTGTTTAGTCCTCTTTTTGAATCACTGTCCACTCAAGTAAGAGTTAAGGCTAGAGAGATATCTAGATGAAAATGTGAGAGATAACTAAATTAAGCAGTGTTCCTGTCGCATTGTTTAAGTGGAAGTGGATTTAGATTCAATGACAGGTGGTGGCAGCAATAGGCAGAACATCTTAGAATAATAACATCATAGATCATGGTATAGATAGAATAAAATCAGTCTACTCCCCCTACTCTACTTATTCCTCTTACATCACTCTAATCCTCCTCCTTCATTCTCTCCCTCCCTCCTGTTCAATAGTACTCAGCACAAGCCAGGCCGGCCCACTCCTCCACTACCGCAGCCTCCTCACCAACACACACACACACGCACGCACACATACACACACACAATTACAACTCACAATTATACATGAAAGAGTGCAAAAATACTTGCACTGTTACAGACAGTTGGTGTGGGACTACACATGTGTATCCACCCTGGCTGACACCTATGTACACTTCGGAGCTGATCAAGCAGGTGGGGCGGTCAACCACAGGGGAAACAGCAAAATCACTCAAGTACAGGCGGCTGAAAGGTCAATACCTCTTTGTTCCCATAGCCTCTGAGACCCATGGCCCCTGGGGCAAGAGTGCCTTGGGATTTCTCAAGGAATTGGGTTCCAAACTCATTGACGTCACCAGAGACCCAAGGGCTCTCAGTTTTTTGTTTCAGCGCCACAGTGTGGCGATCCAGAGGGGAAATGCTTGCTGTGTCCTCGGTTCCTGTCCGGAAGCGGAGGAGCTTCAAGAGATCCATAACCTTTAAGCATTTGTCTTGTATGTTTTATAACTTTTAAATACACAATAAAGCAAAAAAAAAAAAAAAAGGAAGGGGGTGGTAGGAGAAAAGCACACAGAAACTGTATTGGAGGGGACCCACATTCCCTCCAATGCGTTATGTGTGGTTTCCTCCGAGGCTATGGGTCCCCCTTCTTCCAGCTAGAGGTGGTACTCCCTTCCCTTTTATATATATATATATATATATATATATATATATATATATATATATATATATATATATATATATATACAAATATATAGATATATATATATATATATACATATATATATATATATATATATATATATATATATATATATATATATATACAAATATATAGATATATATATATATATACATATATATATATATATATATATATATATATATATATATATATATATATATATATATATATATATATATATATATATATTTATATTATTATATTATATATATATATATATATATATATATATATGGGTCCCCTATATATATATATATATATATATATATATATATATATATATATATATATATATATATATATATATATATATACAAATATATATATATATATATATATATATATATATATATATATATATATATATACATATATATATATATATATATATATATATATATATATATATATATATTTATATTATTATATTATATATATATATATATATATATATATATATATGGGTCCCCTATATATATATATATATATATATATATATATATATATATATATATATATATATATATATATATATATATATATATATATTATATATATACATATATGATGAGACAATATAACTATCATAGTTTTTTCTTAAACTGTTGTGCAATATTGTTACTTAAAACAGGGTCAAGTTTGTACATACCAGTACTAACACTGAGAAGATTTGGACATTGACTAATTAGGGCAGACTCAATTAATTTCCGTTCCACAAAGCCATTGCAATTGACAATGCTTTTCGCCCCATCCCAATTAATAGTGTGATCACACAAACTTGTATGTAGGTACAAAGCGTTAGACGTTTGGGCAGTTCTTATACTATAAGCATGTTGGGACATATGTAATTGTAAGGATTTTCCTGTTTGTCCAAAATACACATGGTACAAACGACCCCATTCGTGGGGTCGTTTGTTCATTATTATTCGAATCATCATACTAAAGTAAAACAGGCAGAATTTTCAGGAATGTTTCTTCGAGCTTTGAGGGAATGCAGCCCTGAGTTTTTTCATGAAGAGATAGCTAAAATATTTGAAATTGGGAAGAGTTTACAGTACCCTAAGATATTTTTGGATTGTTCGTCTTGGAAAGCTAAACGTACGTTTTATAATAATGTCTCCAAAGCGAAACCAGAAATTAGAAAATCATTGGTGGTACCTTATGCGATGGGGTTGGAGAAACTTTCCCCAGTTTTTAAGAACATTACCTTGAGGTTACCTTAAGGTTTTTCCGGGGCTTGGCGTCCCCGCGGCCCGGTCGTCGACCAGACCTCCTGGTTGCTGGACCTGATCAACCAGGCTGTTGGACGCGGCTGCTCGCAACCTGACGTATGAGTCACAGCCTGGTTGATCAGGTATCCTTTGGAGGTGCTTATCCAGTTCTCTCTTGAACACTGTGAGGGGATTGCCAGTTATGCCCCTTATGTGTAGCGGAAGCGTGTTGAACAGTCTCGGGCCTCTGATGTTGATAGAGTTCTCTCTCAGAGTACCTGTTGCACCTCCGCTTTTCAACGGGGGTATTCTGCACATCTTGCCATGTCTTCTGGTCTCATGTGATGTTATTTCTGTGTGCAGGTTTGGGACCAGCCCCCTCTAATATTTTCCACGTGTAAATTATTATGTATCTCTCCCGCCTGCGCTCAAGGGAATACAGATTTAGGCTCTTTAGTCGGTCCCAATAGTTTAGATGTTTTACTGAGTGGATTCTAGCAGTAAAGGATCTCTGCACGCTCTCCAGGTCAGCAATTTCTCCAGCTTTGAAAGGGGCTGTCATTGTGCAGCACTACTCCACTCTAGAGAGCACAAGCGTTTTGAAAAGTGTCATCATCGGTATAGCATCTCTAGTGTGAAAAGTTCTTGTTATCCAACCTGTCATTTTTCTTGCATTTGTGACGGCTACTTTATTGTGTTCTCTAAAGGTAAGGTCTTCCGACATGAGTACACCCAAATCCTTTACATTGCCTTTTCGTTCTATGTTATGATTTGCCTGAGTTTTGTACTTGGTTTCCTTTTTTATATTTTCATTTTTTCCATAGCGCATGAGCTGGAACTTATCTTCGTTAAACACCATATTATTTTTTGTAGCCCATAGAAAGATCTGATCTACATCTGACTGGAGGTTTGCCGTGTCCTCTATGTTGCCTACTCTCATGAAGATTCTAGTGTCATCTGCAAAGGATGATACAGTGCTATAGGTTTAGTTCTTGTCTATGTCCGATATGAGGATGAGAAAAAGTACTGGAGCAAGCACAGTACTGAGACTGAGCTCTTCACGGTTGATGGGCTGGATTTTATTTTGTTGACTATTACACATTGGGTTCTGTTGGTCAGAAAATTGTAGATCCATCTGCCTATTTTTACGGTAATTCCTTTTGAACGCATTTTATGTGCAATAACACCATGGTCACATTTATCAAAAGCTTTTGCGAAATCTGTGTAAATTACATCAGCGTTTTGTTTGTCTTCCATAGCATCTAATGCCATATCATAGTGGTCCAGCAACTGGTACAGGCAAGAGCACCCTGTTCTGAAACCATGTTGTCCGGGGTTATGGAGATGCTGTGATTCCATGTATTTTGTGATCTTACTTGTTTAGCACTCTCTCAAAAAATTTTATGATGTGCGATGTTAGTGCTATCGGTCTGTAATTTTTTGCCTCTGCCTTATTTCCTTCTTTATGAAGTTGTGCTATCTCTGCTCTTTTTAGTATATCAGGAATAACTCCAGTATCTAGGCTTTGTCTCCACAGAATGTGGAGGGCTTGCGATAGTGTTTTTTTACAGTTCTTGATGAATATGGAGTTCCAAGAATCCGGGCCTGGTGCAGAGTGCATAGGCATACTGTTTATGGCTTCTTCAAAATCCAGTGGGGATAGGGTGACGTCTGATATATGATTTGATGTTGGTATCATATCCATGAAAAATCATTTGGGTTATCAATCTTTAGTGCGTTTAATGGCTCGCTGAAAACAGAGTCGTACTGCTTCCTCAGTAGCTCGCTCATTTCTTTGTTGTCATCGGTGAAAGTTCCATCTCCCTCTCGCAGGGGCCCGATACTAGATGTGATTTTTGATCTTGATTTTGCACAGGAGAAAAAATATTTCGGATTTCACTTTATTTCACTGATGGCCTTTTGCTCTCTTTGCCTCTCCTGGATTTTGTATGATTCTTGTAGCTTGCGTTCAATTGTTTCGATTTCTCTACCTAACCTTCTTCGCCGTTCTTGAGATAGGGTGCGACTCTCAAGTTGTTCCCCGATTCGTTTTCTTTGCCTATATAGGGAACGACGTTCCCGTTCCAATCTGCATCTCTTCCTCTTTTTCTTACGGATATGCGGTTTGAACATATTTCTAGTGCTACTGAGCTTATTTTTTCCAGGCACTGGTTCAGGTTTGCAATTTCTAGCTGTTCTTCCCAGTTTATTTCTGTGAAGTCCTGGTTATTTGCTCCCAGTTTATCTGTTTATTATTGAAGTTTGAATTTGCTGAAATCTCCTCCACCTGGAATCTCGACTGGTTTTGAAGGTCTACTCCCCATGGTTGTCATAACTTCAATTAAGTTGTGATCTGAGTAACAGGTATTTGTAATCATTATGTTCCTGATCAATTCATCATTATTAGTGAAAATGAGGCCCCATGGTTGCTGACTAGGACCTGCCTTACCCTACAGAGTTCTTCATCGACTTGCTTCCATCCTGAGCTGTGGCTGAGAGCACGGTCGACATAAGCGTTAACGACACTCCTCTTGTACCTGTCTGGGCAGTCACTGTTGGCATTGAGGCACATTCCTATGTTTGTTTCCTTAGTGTAGACTGCAGTGTTGAAATCTCCGCTCCTTTCCATGACTGTTACATCTAGAAAGGGCAGCTTCCCATCCTTCTTCATCTCAAAAGTGAAACACAACCCAGAATTCCGCTCAAATGCCTCCTTCAGCTCCTGCAAAGTTTGTTTCTGAACGGTGTCCAGGCAAATATGCAACTGAAAACTCCTGGAGTTATTTGCCTGGAGTCCGTTCAGGCTTGTTTGCATTTGTGTTCCTCACGTGTGCCCCAAACAATGAGGTCATTTGATAAATATCAGCAAGTAAGCAGTCCTTTCTGTTTGAGGTCAGCCTCCAAGATGAGATAGTTACATTAACATAACATCAGTAGGAAATAAAAATCTCAGACTGGGTCGGTCAAGAATCAGTCACGTGGTCAAGCGTCTCTAGAGAGTTGGATCGGCCAAGATTCAGTCACATAGTCTAGCATCTCTAGAGCGCTGGGTCGTACAAAATTCAGTCACTTGGTCAAGCGTCTCTAACCCTTAAACCACGCATATTGGGGACTCGGAAGCGAAAAATATTTGAATTATGAAGAAATAAACTTAAAAATGTTAAACAAATCTCTAACTTATTGGCTTCAGCGTCGTGAAACTTTCATCAAAATAGTTTCAGAAATTGATTTTAGGTGAATTAAAAAAAACGTTTTGTTGATAAGGAGAGCAGCTATTAACTGGAACTGAAGGCTAATGCAATAATAAAGAGATGCAAGTACCAGTCCGACGCTCAAAGAAGAAGAATAGTAGTAAGAAGTGTCCACAAAGTGGATATGCAGCTGGTGCCTTTATAGCATTGCTGAGTATGTGTCAGTATTTATGTGTCATATGTATGTGTCATTCTGAGTATTTAGAATGGATAATAACGCAAATAATAATGAGTAACTATGTTATTATTCTCTATTTTGTTATATATCATATATATACATTGTCCAATGTTAATATATGTTACTTTCGTCAATGTCTCAAAATATTTTTTTAGTAGAGGATTTTCTTTTTTTAAGATTTTAGTTTTTTTGTCTACTATGTTTATTTTCGATTTTGTTGTAAACCTTACATCCTGGAGAGTGGATTACCTTTCCCTAACTATGTGAAGATAGAATGAAATTGGTCAACAAATAAATCAGTCACAACTCACAGTACTTGGGACTTTGAATTTTTGGGGCGTTTTCTTATCAGATTTTAAACTCTATTTTCTTGGGGCTTTTCTTTTCTTAGACCAAATTAGAGTTTTTTCACATATGTAAAGTATACCCTAAATATATCCCCTAAATCATTATAATTATCCATATATTTGTTTTTTTCAGGGGGTATTTTTTATTGACTTCATTTCAACATATATTGACTTACAACTTTCACATATTCGAGTACGAATGCCGAACAATGTTTATTAAAATATACAAATATATTAAAGAATTAGAACTACCTTCATTCATTATCGATAACTTCAACTTCAATTATCTCTGAAACTAGAGTTTCAACTTTGAGTGGCTTCTAAAATTCCAGTTTTTGGACCATTTTTCACCATTTTGACATATTGTGTGCTCAATTGTCTGTTCTACAATCTCTTTAGAATTGATTTTTTTTATAAATCCTATACGTATGGAGTTATAATTTATTTTGATCTAAATTTGCTGCATATTTTCAAATGCAATATTGACGATTTTTTTACAGTAAACTATACAGAAAATCTATATTCTAATTTGATGAAAATAAAGATCATATGCTATTCTGAGAGACTAATAACCAAAATGAACAATTTGTGATCGTTTAGTATTTTTCATTTTGATTTGAAAATCTGAAGTTTTCAATATTAAATTTTAAAATTATTTTTGATTCACTCGTTTTTCATGTTACGTGGTGATCATTTAGACAAAATTTTAGCGTTTGTCTAGCTGATTATGCACAAAAAATTGGAATGTGTTTGTGCAAATTTTATAAATTTGAGTTATGTCAAATCGTATATGTATGTTTTGCACGGTTTAAGGGATAATTATAGGCGACGATCAACAAGTTGTAGCCTTCACACGTCTCAGTTTACCTGCCAACGAATGGCATCGTAAGATCTACTACAAACAATGTATTCGAATTATAATTATAATGATTTATGATCACTTGATATAACGGGTGATATTAACTGCACTCACCAGGTTTTTGGTGATCGCATATGTCATAACTAATGATGAATTTACCTATACAATGAGCTCAAGTACAAGAACCTGACATCACCGGGAAGACACTTATCCTGGGAGATAGCGTAAAGTAACGTGGTCGTCGAGCAGGCACAAACCAACGTATAATTTAACTATTTGTGAGATCTCAACCAAACACGTCTCTCGGTTGTGATTCAAGATACCAGCCCATCCTTCCCGGTTGGTAGCAAACTCCTTCCCCAAATTCGTTTTTACTGATTTCCGGAAGAGAGATTTTATTTAGTTGATTTGATTACTCCAAATTTCATTAATTTATAGAATATTTTTTTTTAATATATTCAGTCTTCAGACTGGCGCCTTTAGAGTTGTAACAAGTGATTAAATTATGGTTGTGATATGATTTTAGTTGTGATGTAGTAATGCATTTATTTTTACTCGTTTTTTTAGCCTGGCAAATTTGCCACGTACAATCTCCTTTGGGACTAATTAAATTAATTAATTTAAGGTTTATTAAACACAAAAACAACAGTAATTCCTCACTGCTTGTTGTGTTAAGGAATTTATATATGATGTAAAAAGTTTTCCCAAAACTGTCAACCAGGTGGTGGAGAGTGTGGAGGCACTGGGGATTTTACCTGTAGTGACTGTCAACCAGGTATTGGGGACTTTACCTGTAGTGACTGTCAACCAGGTACTGGGGACTATACCTGTAGTGACTGTCAACCAGGTACTGGGGACTATACCTGTAGTGACTGTCAACCAGGTACTGGGGTCTTTACCAGTAGTGACTGTCAACCAGGTACTGGGGACTATACCTGTAGTGACTGTCAACCAGGTACTGGGGACTATACCTGTAGTGACTGTCAACCAGGTACTGGGGACTATACCTGTAGTGACTGTCAACCAGGTACTGGGGACTATACCTGTAGAGACTGTCAACCAGGTACTGGGGACTTTACCAGTAGTGACTGTCAACTAGGTACTGGGGACTAGACCTGTAGTGACTGTCAACCAGGTACTGGGGACTATACCTGTAGTGACTGTCCACCAGGTACTGGGGACTTTACCTGTAGTGACTGTCAACCAGGTACTGAGGACTTTACCTGTAGTGACTGTCAATCAGCTGCTGGAGAGTGTGGAGGTGCTGTGGGTACTGGGACAATACCTGTAGTGACTGTCAACCAGGTGCTGGGGACTATACCTGTAGTGACTGTCAACCAGGTACTGGGGACTATACCTGTAGTGACTGTCAACCAGGTACTGGGGACTTTACCAGTAGTGACTGTCAACCAGGTACTGGGGACTATACCTGTAGTGACTGTCAACCAGGTACTGGGGACTATACCTGTAGTGACTGTCAACCAGGTACTGGGGACTTTACCAGCAGTGACTGTCAACCAGGTACTGGGGACTTTACCTGTAGTGACTGTCAACCAGGTACTGGAGACTATACCTGTAGTGACTGTCAACCAGGTACTGGGGACTATACCTGTAGTGACTGTCAACCAGGTACTGGGGACTATACCTGTAGTGACTGTCCACCAGGTACTGGGGGACTTTACCAGTAGTGACTGTCAACTAGGTACTGGGACTATACCTGTAGTGACTGTCAACCAGGTACTGGGGACTATACCCTGTAGTGACTGTCCACCAAGTACTGGGGACTATACCTGTAGTGGCTGTCAACCAGGTATTGGGGACTATACCTGTAGTGACTGTCAACCAGGTACTGGGGACTATACCTGTAGTGACTGTCAACCAGGTACTGGGGACTATACCTGTAGTGACTGTCAGCCAGGTACTGGGGACTATACCTGTAGTGATTGTCAATCAGCTGCTGGAGAGTGTGGAGGTGCTGTGGGTACTGGAGACTATACCAGTAGTGACTGTCAACTAGGTACTGGGGACTATACCTGTAGTGACTGTCAACCAGGTACTGGGGACTATACCTGTAGTGACTGTCAACCAGGTACTGGGGACTATACCTGTAGTGACTGTCAACCAGGTACTGGGGACTATACCTGTAGTGACTGTCAACAGCTGCTGGAGAGTGTGGAGTGCTGTGGTACTGGAGACTATACCAGTGACTGTCAACTAGGTACTGGGGACTATACCTGTAGTGACTGTCAACCAGGTACTGGGGACTATACCTGTAGTGACTGTCCACCAGGTACTGGGGACTTACCAGTAGTGACTGTCAACCAGGTACTGGGGACTTACCTGTAGTGACTGTCAATCAGCTGCTGGAGAGTGTGGAGGTGCTGTGGGTACTGGGGACTATACCTGTAGTGACTGTCAACTAGGTACTGGGGACTATACCTGTAGTGACTGTCAACTAGGTACTGGGGACTATACCTGTAGTGACTGTCAACCAGGTACTGGGGACTATACCTGTAGTGACTGTCCACCAGGTACTGGGGACTTACCAGTAGTGACTGTCAACCAGGTACTGGGGACTATACCTGTAGTGACTGTCAACCAGGTACTGGGGACTTACCTGTAGTGACTGTCAACCAGGTACTGGGAACTTACCTAGTGACTGTCAACTAGGCTGGGGACTTACCTGTAGTGACTGTCAACCAGGTACTGGGGACTATACCTGTAGTGACTGTCAACCAGGTACTGGGGACTTACCTGTAGTGACTGTCACCAGGTACTGGGGACTTTACCTGTAGTGACTGTCAACCAGGTACTGGGGACTATACCTGTAGTGACTGTCAACCAGGTACTGGGGACTATACCTGTAGTGACTGTCCACCAGGTACTGGGGACTATACCTGTAGTGACTGTCAACCAGGTACTGGGGACTTACCTGTAGTGACTGTCAACCAGGTACTGGGACTATACCTGTAGTGACTGTCAACCAGGTACTGGGGACTATACCTGTAGTGACTGTCAACCAGGTATGGGGACTATACCTGTAGTGACTGTCAAGGTACTGGGGACTATACCTGTAGTGACTGTCAACCAGGTACTGGGACTATACCTGTAGTGACTGTCAACCAGGTACTGGGGACTATACCTGTAGTGACTGTCAACCAGGTACTGGGGACTATACCTGTAGTGACTGGCAACTAGGTACTGGGGACTATACCTGTGGTGACTGTCAACCAGGTACTGGGGACTATACCTGTAGTGACTGTCCACCAGCTGCTGGAGAGTGTGGAGGTGCTGTGGATAGGTTGGTCTGGTGAAGATGGCTATGAGGTTGCAGGTGTAGGCGCCACTGATGATGAGACAATAGAGGTACCACACACCGACGAACATCCTCCGCCACACTGTGCGGGGGAGATCCGGCAAGCTCTGGTTCAGTGGTCCTCTCAGTAGGTAGAGCCAGCCGGAGACCACGCCGCCCACCATGGCCGCCCCCGCCACACGCTCCTGCACACGTCAACATTTATGTTAATTTCCAACGAAAAATAACACTGGCCAACTTTTTTCGCTTTATTTTTTCTGAGTAAGATTTGTCACTTGTCATTTAATCCATTCGTGCAGATTTGAAAAATTAAATTGGTTTTTGCCTATCACGTCAACATTTAATTTTACAGCTTTTTTGCGTTTTTTCAAGTATTATGTAGAACAAATCCATGAATGTGCACTCACGAAAGATATGTAGCGACTATCATGAAAGTTATGTGGGGACTAATTAAATTATAACTTCTCTTTTCCCAATTCAGATAAAAGCTGCTGCTAGAAGAAAGTGTTGTCCAGTCACACGACGAATATTAGTGACTGTGTGAAGGTGTACCGGGCTGTCTGTCATGTTACTCATGGAGACCAGCACCTACAATCACGAAGCACCATGCACTTCTTCTTACGTCCCTGTGTTATGAAGGTTCTTAAGTACTCCGTAAGAAAAGACGCTTTAACACGCCACTTTGTTTATGTATGTTAAAGAATATATATAAGTGACAGGTAGTAGTCTTAATGAATTGTTATGGAGAAAATTTGTCGCTGCAGTCTTAAGGAATTCTCATCTGGAAAAATTTGTTGCTAGGCGCCACTGATGATGAGAGAATAAGGTATTGAGACAATAGAGGCCTTAAGGAATTGTTATGGAGAAAAATCGTCACTAAGCTGTACCCGTTTAAGAGTGAAATTAAAGTCTAAAGCTGTCCATTTTCAGAGGACATGTAAATTAGGAGTGTGTGAAGTAAGTAATGTTGTCAGATGTTAGTTCTTATACCTGGCTCTTAACGTTTATAGGTATAGTTTCGTTACTATTAACGCGATTTTCATGAGATTTAAAACAGATGCATTTCAGATGCATTAAGAACAAATGAGATAGTTTTCATGCTCCAGCTCCTGCCTTCCGCCTTAGTCTCTTGTGTATTTTTGCTATTAACAGTTCAATTTCCCTGAGATCTAAAATACAGGTATTTCCGAATTAGTAAAATGGAGCAGGGCAACTACCAAGTTTCAGGTCCTGTCCTCCGCCATAGTTCTCACCTGTATTTTCGCTATTAGCAGCTCTATTTCACCCCAGAATTGATATTATCTTACTGTTTAACTCAGCCGGTGGCTGAGCGGACAGAACAATGGACGTGTTATCCTGTGGTCCTGGGTTCAGTCCCCGGAGTTACTCTCTCACAGTTTGCGCAACTCCTTGAATGGCTTAATCTCCATCAATCTCTCATGAATAGCAAAGGCTCTTTGGAGATCAAAACTATTGTAGTAGAATTGGCCAAGCTACCCATCTGCAATGATCGATATTGATTGTTGTAGATATTGATTCAACATGTGTGGAAATATGTAAAATGTTACTAGCCTTGTGGAATCGTTACCGCTACACAAGATTATTTCGTGAAAACCTTCCTTACAAAAATCACGCTGATGTAACTGATCGCAGTAAACCTGGAAATATACATATTGGAGAACCGCCCGAATTCAACAGCCGGATGGCTGAAGTCCCCCATCGATCGGTCCTTATTGGATTAGTCACCCAGTTTGCTAGCGGACCAGCGACTTTACCAACTTACAAAACTCTCCCTCGCCTCGCAGTTTGAAGGAGCATTTTACAAGGGATTAGGAAAAGATATGGAATATAAGAGATGGCACTGGTTTTAAAAAGCTCTGAAGGAAGCTCTTGTTCACATTCTTCAAGGACGAATGAAGATAGTTATTATTTCATATGGAAACACAAAATACTTGTGTTTATTTTCTCCCTCTAAATGACAACTCTGTGTCAAAGGGTATAAATGGTGAGATGTGAAGACTTTTATTCACTTCAAGGAGTGTCGTTCCATGTACACGCTCACAAAGTTTAAGCATCTAAATCAGTGTATTGTAGATGCAGACTTTACTAGTGATGAAATTTTAAAACCTGGTGACTGTTTCGTCTGTCTAAATGACAGATCGATGATCGTAGACTGTTTTGTCTACCATCATCAGGAATCTCGGGCACATTTGCATGACAGTTATGGGAAGAATATCCTTACAGTAACGTTTCTCAATGCGAGGTAATGCAGATTAATACAACTCAAGGAGGGATAATACTTGGTTTATCTCCAAATCCCACAACAAACCTCACATTATAGGACTTCAGTATAGTGCCTGTAATGAAGATTTAGGAATACAGAAAAATATTATTAAACGCTGGAGTTTTAAATCGGCAATAGACAAATTTGTCATGAAGTCAGAAATAATATTTCTCTCTAGGGTGTAATCATCCCGTATGGTACTGGGTTCAATGATGGAATAGGATAGAGTAAAGAGGAAGAAAAAGAATGGGAGAAATACTATTTCACTAGACTAGCCAATTTAGCATACGTTTTGAGGGATAATAAAAAGAATTCGTGATGGTTCGTATACCCCGTGGAAAAGATGTAGTGGGGACTGAGCGAGAGAACAAACAAGTAAAAGGTAGATCTAATAAAGGAAGAAAATGTAATTTGGCGGAGTTATAGTCTAAAACTAATTGATAAGAAAAAATATCATCGATAGCTTAATTTGGAAACTCTACAAGTAAGAAAATGTGCGGAGTTTAAATGTTCCCGAGGTGACTTGCCGAGTCGTGGCACAACCTACCACCAACTTGCTCCATCGTTCTTGAAATGTCAACACATACATGAGCAATGACCACCTCACATATTGTTTATTGTAAGACGTGTTTACAGCATTTACATGTATTTGCTGAGATGTGATTTACGTTTTGCCTATTACTGAAAACGTTACCGGCAAAAATATTATTTGAAATAAATACTGTGATAAAACCTTTTTTTAGTTTTATATTTTAAGATTTACCCAATGTAATGGGTGTGAAGACTCAACCTCAACCTACCAATTTGTTGTCAACTACCATTTTAAGCTGTCATTGCAATCAATCATAGCTACCTATGTGCTTTAATATACTGTACCTATAATTTTCTCTCATCTTTTTTTTTTTTCATTCCATGTAATCTGTTATCATTTTTTTGTCTATAAATTTTGCAAGTATTTACCTCCTTAAAATTTTCTTAGATTAAGGACCTGCCCGAAACGCTGCGCGTGCTAGTGGCTTTACAAGACTGTAATTACCATAATTGTATCCTCACATTCCTTATGTACATTCTTGTATATGCATAAATAAATAAATAAATAAATAAATAACCTGAGGATGGAAGTGTTCCTGATGTAATGAACAACACTATATGACAAAGTCCAGGTGCAACTATTTTGTGGAGGAATATGCCATGGGCGGAAAAGCAGTCATATGAAGTGATGTCTCATACTGATAGATCCAAGCATAAGAAAATTTATCCGACTCTGCAAAAGTTTATTGGTGAAAATGAGCACGTTTTAATGGTATACCTTCGATGCCACTGAAAGAAAAACTTCTATCCATGAAATGTAACGTAGTTCTATTTAGTATGAAAGAGAACATCACAGAGGTACTGAAAAGACGAATATTGCAGTGTTGTTGTTGATGAAAACTCTTTGGGGAAAACCTGACTCCAATAATTAATAATTAAATATATACTTCGATAGCTATGAAGGACCACCACTTTTTGAGAAAAAGTGGAAAACAAAAAAAAGATAATGGAAAAACTGATCCCAAGAACTTGTGTCCTATGGATCTTAGTGAAACTGTATTTCTTATATAAATGGAGTTAAATTAACTTACACAAAATTGGGGGGTTATATGCTAAAAGATGAATACATCCCTAGCATTATTTTGGTGCTGGTTCTTCACCAGAGTAAATCAAATATGAAAGTAAATAAGGTTGATTATATAATATTAATTGGAGGTAAATACACCTCAATATACTGCTGGATAGAATAGTACAGTATATATATAATCAATGGGTTAATGTAATTGATCTCTTTGAGAGATCACTTCTGTAACTACAGAGTTATTGCTACAGATAAAAAAAAAGGAACAGCTTAGCTGTAATTCTAGAGAGTTGTAATCAGTTGCTACGCTCCACCGACGACGTGTTGCATAGGGCAAATTGTTGCACGGAACGGTGGGGAAGCCTAGCACCTCGGTTGGCGTCGCCTTGGTACTGAAAGGCAATTACATTGTAGAAATCTTCTACATAATAGGTAACTAAAAATACATCCTAAATTATGAGGATAACAGTGGAAATCTTCAGCCAATATCTGCGCAATTTATATTCAAACACTGTAAACTTCTTCTGAAGAAATAAGGAAAATAATCTTCTATTTAGATTATAATTGTACTAAAGACATGTACGGGATTTTATTATATTTTATACGGCCTAACGACTGCTAGCCTAAATGTTAACTGTGGCCACATGATAACAAACAGGTAAACCTAGCTGCCGAGCCGTGTGTCCGTTGATGTGGAGACTTGAGCAATTCTTCGTCCTCCAGCTGCTGCTTGAAAGACGTTGACTTTGGAATTGCAGATATGCTAGTCTGGGACACAGCTATATTATGCCAGATAACGTGGCAACGCTCTACTGGTCGTGGGAGCGAAATAAGTATGGTCAAAACGTAGCTCTGCTACACGTTGTCAATGGCGTCTGCCGTGCTCTCTCGTTCTCTCGTGTGACGCTCTCCCGTCTTCCTCCTCTTCCTTATTGTGCATGCGCGGCTCTCGATAGACATCTCAAGCGTAAATGGATATGTATATATCGCAATTGACTAAGGAAGGAAAAGGTAGTGATGAGTACTAATATCACATTAAATTCTTCTGCGATAAAATGAATTTCTCGTAACATAAATTGGCTTATTAAAGTTATGCAACTAATCGAGGAAATTAAAGTAAAATCATTTACATTAAAGTAATTTCCTCTAGAATGTTTAATATCAACTAAATAAGGGAGTTCCAGTAAGTAGTAGTATACTACGAAATTAAACTTATTAGTAAGTAACTATTTTTAGTAAAGAATAATAAACTGGACTCTTGTTATAAATCCAACTAAATGTGGAGAGAATTCATGTTACTGCCTGTCGTTCCTCACGTCGTCACTCTGACTAGGAAGAATCTGGCAATATGTGTAAGTAAATCATGATAATGATTAAATCTACAAGTCAGTAATTTTAGTAACTACTTGTGGTTAATGCAAAGGTTGCATAAAATACAAAGATGTATAAAACTGTTGGTTATTTCCAACAAACTCCTAGGATGTTCCACCAAACATTTCGCATTTTCAAAAAGTCCTGAAAAACGACGTTTCATTGTTTTGGAAACGTTTTTGATTACGTTTAAAATACGTATTTTGAGAATTTGTTAAGACGAATATAAAAACGTGAGGTCAAAACGTTTTAATTAATAGAACGTATTTTAAATGTCTTGATATAACCTTTGAAGCAAAGGTTTTAAAACATTAATTGCAATTAATAAGTATTGAATTTATTAGGTATAATTATCTTTATTGCATTTAGAAAGATAGAGACCGTGAGAGGAAAGAGAGAGCAAGAGAGAAAGGAGAGAGGAAGACAGAGGAGAGAGAGGGAGAAAGAAGAGAGAGAAATTGAGAGAAAGAAAGGAACAAAGAAAGGGAGAAGAAGAGAGAGGAAGAGGAGCGTGAAGAAGAGAGGGAAAGAGAAAAAGAGCGTGAAGAAGAGAGGGAAAGAGAAGAAGGACAGAGAGAAAGAAGAAGAGGAGAGATATAAGAAGAAGATAGAGAGAGAAAGAGGAAAAAGAGAAAGAAGAGAGAGAGAGAGAAGAAAAGAGTGAGCAGAGAGAGAGAGAAGAGAAGGAGAGAGGTAGAAGAGAGAGGAAAGAAGACAATAAGAATTGAGAAAGAGAGAAGAGGAAGAGGAAGCTAGAGTCAGAAAAAAGAGAGTGAGAAAGCAAAGAGAGAGAGAGGAGAGAGAGAGCAGAAGGGAAGAGAAAAATTGAGAGAGAGAGAGAAGTAGAGATTAGAGAGAGAGGAGTGAAAGAAGAGAGAGAGAAAGAAGAGAGAGAGAAAGAAGAGAGAGAGATGATAGAGAGAAGATAAAAGAAGAGAGAGAGAGATGAAGAAAAGAGAGAAGAAGAAGAAGATATAGGTAGAGAATAGAGAGAGAAGAAGAAGAGCGAGAGAGCAAGAAAGGAGGGGGAGAGAGAGAGAGAGAAGGAGAGAGTAGAAAAGAG
>NC_091220.1:21479980-21549980 GCF_040958095.1 Procambarus clarkii
TGTAACGAATTTACTCAGTTTCTATGATCGAGCCACAGAGATCTATAAAGAATTCTGATCAAGAAAGAGATCTAGGGGTGGTTTTAGATAGAAAACTATAACCTGAGGATCATATTAAGAACATTCTGCGAGGGGCCTATGCTACACTTTTTAACTTTAGAATTGCTTTTAAATACATAGGTCAAAAAGTTTTAAAAGTTTTAAAAGTTTTTTAAACCTCTCGTGTATCATGAGTGTGTTAAAGCTTCAGATGGTGCATTCAGATGATGAATATTACCTAGTTCCTTCATCTGGGAAGAATGAACACATATTGGTGCATTCGGATGATAAAAACTAACTACTGTAGTTTAATTGATCAACAGACTGTATATCATATGCAGACTGTATGTGGATCTGCGGGCCACTCCAAACAACAGCCTGGTGGACCAAGCTCCACCAGGGCTAAAGCACAAAGTGATATAGATGTGATAGAGAAACTAGGTCAAATGGAGGAGTAGGTCTGTATATTAAACAGCACCTGACGTGCACAGAGCTACTAAACTCAATGTGGTGGTAGATTGGTGGGGGGGGGGGGGGGAAACATTGCAGAAAAAAACAAAAATACAATTTGGTCAACAAAACAGCATTGTTTAAAATAGAAGACATGGGTTGACATTTTGGGGGTAAGGTAGGTTACATTGAGTTAATTAGTTAGTACTTAGTTTTTATCTTAAACTGGTTGGGAGAGGTACAGTGTTGCTGTGCTGGTGAAAGAACACCTAAAGGTAAATTAAATAATGATTGCGAATCCACAAGAAGTTGACATAATAGCGCTAGAGATCTGCAATCAGGATGATAAACTTTCCTTAAAGAATTTGACAAACACTTGCTGATAGGACATGAAGTAAATGAAATGTATGTCAAGTTTTGTGAAATATATGATAAAAGCACAACAAAATTTGTACCAAAGGAGAGATGCAGAACTAGGAAAAGGGGTTTGTTCAACAGAAATTGCGAGAGGGCCTGAGACCCAAACACACACAAATGGAATCAATATATAGCAAGAGGCCAAACCCCCAAACATACAAGCGATGCAAAGATGCGAGAAACAGCAGCAGCATTAAGGAGAGGGACTTAAGGACCATAAATAAAGTGTGAAAATAAACTCGAGTAAATTTTTTTAACTACTCTCGACAGTGAAGAAAAACAAATATTCAGACGATTTGTGTTAGAATCATTAATCTTACACTTTCGGTCATATTCAACAACACAAATACATACACACACATTCCTGTTGCTGTAGCAAGTGAAGAATTACACACACAGATCACAATAACGTGATGCATCAAATGAACAAATCCACAAGGGCCGTGACGAGGATTCGAACCTGCGTCCGGGAGCATCCCAGACACTGCCTTAATCGACTGAGCTACAACAGGGTAAAAGGGTTGAAACCGAAGTTCTACTGAACTTACTGGATCCCATAGCCTCTCCGAGGCACAAACCAGGCTTTTACACAACCCCCCCCCTGCACCCGAGCTATGTCAACAGGCCGTTCTCCCTCTTCGCCCTTACATCATCACACACAGATCACAATAACGTGATGCATCAAATGAACAAATCCACAAGGGCCGTGATGAGGATTCAAACCTGTGTCTGGGAGCATCCCAGACACTGCCTTAATCGACTGAGCTACGACAGGGTAAAAGGGTTGAAACCAAACTTCTACTGAACTTCCTGGATCCTTTTACCCTGTTGTAGCTCAGTCGATTAAGTAAATGCCACTACTTTTGCAAAATTATTATGAGATCTATTATTCTATAGAATAATGCATATAAATGCATATATGCATATAAATACAAAACAAGTAAATGTAAATAATTTTACCTTGCACCTAGATCCACCAAGCCTGTATGGCGCGCGTTTCAGTACTTCGGAAATCTAGAACTATCTTGAATCTCTAATCTGCAATGAAACAATACATATTATTGCACTTACCAAAACATGGATGAATGTAGAAAATACAGAACTATTAGCTGAATATCAAATAAATGCATTTAATCTATTTCACACAGATAGATATATTAGATATTATATTATATTCCTTTCCTCCCTAGAATCTGGATGTAGCAGGTGCTCAATTGTCAAAAGTGAAAAATTTGGTTTATTTAACATACACGCCATAGACCGGCTTGGGAAAAAAAGTTCGTAAAACCCAGGGGCCATAGACCGGCTATGAAAGAAAATTTGAGAAAACCCTGGGGCCATAGAACGGCTATTTAATCCCCTGGAACGGACCTGTGCATGGGCCACTGAGGCATCGAAAAAAAAACATAGACCGGCTTGGGAAAAAAGCAAAATAGCCGGTCTATGGCCCAGCTGATGGCTGTGCATGAATGGCTAATGGCTAATGGCTGTTAGTTATGGAGCTAGGTTAGACTATGTATGTTTAAATCTCTGATTTAAACAGAGCCAGTGTTCAGTCAAATAACTGAATTTATCAAATCTTATCCTTGTATAATATACAAGCTGATGTGAGATCCCTGTCTACAGGTGGACTGGAACTATTATCCAGTAGGCAGTCTACTGTATTTTATCAAACCCTTATTAGTATAATAGATCTCGTAATAATTTTGCAAAAATAATGGCATTTACTATTTTTAAAAGATTATTAGAAAATTTACAGAAATGGTGCATTCGGAAAACAAAACCAATTTTTCACTTTTGACAATTGAGCACCTGCTACATCCAGATTCTAGGGAGGAAAGGAAGGACGATCTTACTGGATCCCATAGCCTCTCCGAGGCACAAACCAGGCTTTTACATAACCCCCCCCCCTGCACCCGAGCTTTTTAAAATAGTAAATGCCACTATTTTTGCAAAATTATTACGAGATCTATTATTCTAATAAGAGTTTGATAAAATACAAACCCTGGGGCCATAGAACGGCTATTTAATCCCCTTGAACGGACCTGTGCATGGGCCACTGAGGCATCGAAAAAAAACATAGACCGGCTTGGGAAAAAAGCAAAATAGCCGGTCTATGGCCCAGCTGATGGCTGTGCATGAATGGCTAATGGCTAATGGCTGTTAGTTATGGAGCTAGGTTAGACTATGTATGTTTAAATCTCTGATTTAAACAGAGCCAGTGTTCAGTCAAATAACTGAATTTATCAAATCTTATCCTTGTATAATATACAAGCTGATGTGAGATCCCTGTCTACAGGTGGACTGGAACTATTATCCAGTAGGCAGTCTACTGTATTTTATCAAACCCTTATTAGTATAATAGATCTCGTAATAATTTTGCAAAAATAATGGCATTTACTATTTTTAAAAGATTATTAGAAAATTTACAGAAATGGTGCATTCGGAAGACAAAACCAATTTTTCACTTTTGACAATTGAGCACCTGCTACATCCAGATTCTAGGGAGGAAAGGAAGGACGATCTTACTGGATCCCATAGCCTCTCCGAGGCACAAACCAGGCTTTTACATAACCCCCCCCCCCTGCACCCGAGCTTTTTAAAATAGTAAATGCCACTATTTTTGCAAAATTATTACGAGATCTATTATTCTAATAAGAGTTTGATAAAATACAAACCCTGGGGCCATAGAACGGCTATTTAATCCCCTTGAACGGACCTGTGCATGGGCCACTGAGGCATCGAAAAAAAACATAGACCGGCTTGGGAAAAAAGCAAAATAGCCGGTCTATGGCCCAGCTGATGGCTGTGCATGGATGGCTAATGGCTGTTAGTTATGGAGCTAGGTTAGACTATGTATGTTTAAATCTCTGATTTAAACAGAGCCGGCTAATGGCTGTTTGTTATGGAGCTAGGTTAGACTATAGGCTAGGCTAGGTTAGAGCCAGTGTTCAGTCAAATAACTGAATTTATCAAATCTTATCCTTGTATAATATACAAGCTGATGTGAGATCCCTGTCTACAGGTGAACTGGAACTTCTATCAACTAATCCATACATCAAACCTGTCCCTTACAGCCCACAATCTATCATTAGGAAAACCATGTGAGAAATCTTTAAGGAATTCTGATAAAGAAAGAGATCTAGGGGTGGTTCTAAATAGAAAACTATCACCTGAGGACCACATAAAGAACATTGTGTGAGGAGCCTATGCCATGCATTCCAACTTCAACAGCATGTTGTGGGGTGCCGATATTGTGTGCCATCAACTGTAAACCAATCAAGCCCACGAATACGTCAACATGGACCAGCATTACACCGTCTAACATACTCTGTCAGATGTAACAACTAAATTTGTGAATTCAAGACCTAATCTATTGCATAACACAGTGTTAGTACGAGAAAAACATTACTTACATTCGAAGCCGTGTTTTAAAATGGCGCGGACCTTGGTCTACTGACGCTCCACACTGTGTGTTCGTTTGCGTATGATGAACGTGTGACAATTTACTACAACAATTATTTAATTATTCTTATTCTTTATTTTACTATTTTTAGGGTACATGAAATTTCCAAATTATTTGCACACAATAATATAATTGCATTGTCATAACCTTTATATATTACGGAAAATACGATGACATGAACGAAGTCAAAGTGAAGTTGAAGTCAAAGTCATTCGCCGAACGTATTAGTCATTTTTTTTCTCCCAAACGATAGGGGATAACAAATCCACAGAGCATATAAGTGTAGAGTAAAGTCAATTTTATTCAGGAAAGTACATACATAGTTGATTTACAAACATAATGTTGGATTTATAGATAGAGCTAGTGCATACAATACCTAAAGCCAATATAGTAGGCATATAGCATTTCAGGCAACCGGGCAGTATATATGGACCCCTTACTCAAATCTCTGAATATGTTAGATATTAAGTCCCTGCACATACTCTCATGTGTATTTTATATATATAAAACGCTGCACTGTAATGTCAATCCTGACCCTAAAAGCTTCCTAGAAGGTTGTAACAGATCCCATGAGCACCACACCAGAAACAAATACCTGTAGGTGTGTACTGGTGCCTTATAGTGTGTACTCGTACCTTATGGTGTGTACTGTGGCCTTATGGTGTATACTGGTGCTTTATGGTGTGTACTGGTGCCTTATGGTGTGTTCTAGTGCCTTATGGTGCGTAC
This sequence comes from Procambarus clarkii, assembly GCF_040958095.1. Lineage (NCBI taxonomy): Eukaryota > Metazoa > Arthropoda > Malacostraca > Decapoda > Cambaridae > Procambarus > Procambarus clarkii. Next base: position 21,485,082 of record NC_091220.1, read on the forward strand.
TGGTGCCGTATGGAGTGTACTGGTGCCTTATGGTGTGTACTGGTGCATTATTGTGTGTACTGGTGCCTTATTGTGTACTGGTGCCTTATGGTGTGTACTGGTGCATTATGGTGTGTACTGGTGCATTATGGTGTGTACTGGTGCATTATGGTGTGTACTGGTGCCTTATGGTGTGTGTTCTGGTGCCTTATGGTGTGTACTGGTGCCATATGATGTGTACTGGTGCATTATGGTGTGTACTGGTGCCTTATGGTGTGTACTGGTGCATTATGGCGTGTACTGGTGCCTTATAGTGTGTACTGGTGCATTATGGTGTGTACTGGTGCCTTATGGTGTGTACTTGTACCTTATTGTGTATACTGGTGCCTTATGGTGTGTACTGGTTCCTTATGGTGTGTACTGGTGCCTTATGGTGTGTACTGGTGCATTATGGTGTGTACTGGTGCATTATGGTGTGTACTGGTGCATTATGGTGTGTACTGGTGCCTTATGGTGTGTGTTCTGGTGCCTTATGGTGTGTACTGGTGCCATATGATGTGTACTGGTGCATTATGGTGTGTACTGGTGCCTTATGGTGTGTACTGGTGCATTTTGGCATGTACTGGTGCCTTATAGTGTGTACTGGTGCATTATGGTGTGTACTGGTGCCTTATGGTGTGTACTTGTACCTTATTGTGTATACTGGTGCCTTATGGTGTGTACTGGTTCCTTATGGTGTGTACTGGGGCTTTATTGTGTGTACTGGTGCTTTATGGTGTGTACTGGTGCCTTATGGTGTGTTCTGGTGCCGTATGGTGCGTACTGGTGCCTTATGGTGTGTACTGGTGTCTTATGGTGTGTACTGGTGCCTTATGGTGTGTACTGGTGCCGTATAGTGTGTACTGGTGCTTTATGGTGTGTACTGGTGCCTTATGGTGTGTCCTGGTGCCTTATGGTGTGTAATGGTGCCTTATGGTGTGTACTGGTGCCTTATGGTATATACTGGTGCCTTATAGTGTGTACTGGTTCCTTATGGTGTGTACTGGTGCCTTATGGTGTGTACTGGTGCCGTATGGTGTGTACTGGTGCCTTATGGTGTGTACTGGTGCCTTATGGTGTGTACTGGTGCCTTATGGTGTGTACTGGTGCCTTATGGTGTGTTCTGGTGCCTTATGGTGTGTGTTCTGGTGCCTTATGGCGTGTACTGGTGCCTTATAGTGTGTACTGGTACCTTATTGTGTGTACTGGTGCATTATGGTGTGTATAATGCACACTTTAGTGCGCGCGGCACTAGCTGGAAAAACAAGCGGGTTGTGCTCAAGCGTAAACACAAAAAAGTTTATAATCTTTTCACGCTGCTAACCTCAATTCTCGAGCTACGTTTTTCATTTTGGTATCAATGCGTTGGCAATAAAATTCTCTACAAGATCATATGCATAAAATGTCACCGAAGCATTTGGTATCCCACCACGAAGTAAATAAACACGAAGATGACTCGCCGTGACACCCAAACAGGAAGTAAATGTTCATACTCTTTCGTTTGTTGCCAGCCTCACAGTCATCCTACAGCGCTCATTTTGATATCACTGAACTCACAATAAAATTCCCCACCCAGACATATGCCTATCAATGTCTAATTATGGTATCGGGTGACCCGCACGAGTGTGGGAACTGGGCGAAGCATTAGCCGTGATTTCAGCAGGGAGGACACTGGTGTGATGCAGGGCTTTGAATGTTTATACTGATTTCACTGTCCTGACATTATTTCTGGAGCTACGTATTTCATTTTTATAGCAATGTGTTCGCAATAGAAAGTTCTATAAGAACATGGGTAGAGTTGGCCAACACAGCGTCAAATAAATTTGCGGCGAATAAAATCTTACGCGTGTTTGTACCCGTGAGCGTCAAAAGTTTTTACTTTGCTCATGTTTTTCAAGTTTATACTTGTTTCACACCGTTTTTTTTGTATAGTGTTCGGAATAAAATTCCCTACACAGACATATGCATATCAAATACAATTCCTTGGAATTCACAGCTGTAGAGATGACGGAAAACACACAACCGGAACCCGCTCTTGACACTCCAACTCACACCCGCAACACCCACAAAAAAAGTTTCTCTTGTTTCATGTATACTTACTTTAGTTTTCGTGCTACAGTTCTCATTTAGGTATCAAAATATTCCTAAGAAAATAGACTACAATACTGAAACAATCTAAGACAATTATGTGTACTTACCAAAGCAAAGACGATTGTAGTAAAATAAGTTGAGCATTTTATCTCCACTCCACCTCCTTCAGGTACTGATTCCTGAAGTTGCTCAACAGATGTTCCTAGGTGGAGTGAAGCTGATGTAGGTGGTTATTTCTTGTCCACCCAATACACCCTTTTCCTGTGATAAGTGGTGTAACAAGGTATGACGCAAAGTGGAACATCGCATGTCTTGCACGCTATACCAGTTTCCTTCCTGATACCCGACTTTGAACACACTTCACACCTGCGACGTTTGGGGATTTTTACCAGCTCATGTTTCAATTTATAGTTCAGGCGAGTCTCTGCTATAACAACACGTCGCTGTTGTCTCTGGGTTGGCAATAAACTACTGTCTGAATCGTCGCTCTCACTATTGTTTTCAAACACTAATGTGGAATATGAATTATCTTCATCAGATTCAGCTTCAGCACTAGGTGTAGACGTGAAGAGAGGGCGCCTCACACCCGATGGGCCAGGTGTTGACGGGTCAGCAGCAGGATACACAGGACCAGTGTCATGATTTATGTCTGGAGCATGAACTAGATGTGGAGATGGTGTAGTTGTTGCAGGCCACTCTGCCTTGTCAAATTTCAATAAAGACCAAATAGCAACTTCATGGAACTAGAGCAGAGTTAGTTTCCTTCGATCATCTGTGTTGGCCTTGTACAATGCATGTACAATGCATTGAGTAAAGACCAAATAGCAACTTCATGGAACTAGAGCAGAGTTAGTTTCCTTCGATCATCTGTGTTGGCCTTGTACAATGCAACCACAAGTTGACATTGAATGTGAATTAACAATGAGACAAGTAAGATTTATACTAATACATTTATACTAACTCTGTTGAGCGTTGACCATTTATACATCAAATCTGTTGATGTGAGCACTTTAGTTTAGTCTGCCGTTTAAAGAAAAAAAGAGCATATCAATGGTATATCACAGAAAACGAATTTATCATAAACTCATGTATTTGTCTTATCATATTGAACTGCATTCATATTTTTAATATATAACAATATGAATATACAAATTTCTGTAAATCCCCTACCTTGTTGGAATCTGTGGAAATGAATGAGCAAATGTGCTGGCTGAAGGCGCTGAAGGAAACCACATTGGTTTCATTTTGGATACAAATGTCCATGGAGATTCAAAATGGAAACTAATTATATAGTTGAACCTGCAGAGACGAGTTTAAGAATCTGTGTTGAGAGTGATGGACACAGCCTTCACAATTATACTTCAGAGAATGTAAACATCTAAGAGTCATTAGAAATATGTGTAGAATAATAAACCCTACATTGTTTGAGTTAGGGAAAACACCATTTGTGATATATAGATACTATAGCTGTTCCTAAAGATTCACCCTTTTTTGCACCAGCAAGATAACATATAAGATTTTAAGAGTTGACGAATGTTAATATTCTTGTTTGATAAACTGTGAACTTGAGACATAGTTAATAAGAACATATTAACACAACAAAATGTTTTCAGAATCTTTAACACCACTTTCCAGCAACTTATATAATTTATATAAATTATTTTAGAGAATAATACATAAATTATATATTTAAACATGATATAGTGTTTAGTGGAATGTATAAGGAGTCAAATTGTGTTAAAAAGAGCAATTTTTAGAAAATTTGGAAAAATACTTTTTTCTGTTCAAATTATAACTAAATGGATTTTAAAGGTTTCACTCAGCCAATATATATCATTCACAATTTATTAATGAATTTTACAAAAAAACACCATAAATTTTATATTTAAACATGTAAAAACTATTTGTTTTACATTTGGAAGAAAATAATTGTAGAAAAACAATTTATAATTAAACCTTTGTGTTTGGATTTTTTGAGTAAAAGTTTCTCAAAGGCTTTCCTGCACCATTCTCAATGCAAATCATTCCCACACCTATGGGAAGAGATAGGCGAACGTTGTGTAGATGATTTGTGTTTGCTGGGTAGCAGCCAGCTGTTAGACAGCCTACACCAATGAAGGCCTCAGCTAAACTAAACTAAACACTGTGTCTCCACCACCAGCCCAGAGTTACCAGCTCGCCCTCTTAAAATGTTTCCTTCAAAGAGTGTATATTATCTTTGAAGAACAAGTTTGGTTATCAAAGAAATAATGCATATATTATTGTATACATCTTATTACATTCCTGCCAAATAACTATAAGTTAAAACAGGAAAAAAATTCAACATATAAATAAAAACCAGAATTAGATTTCCTTATACCACCGTCACAGGCCGAGGCCTGTCCCCTCACATCCTGTCTGGGCCGGCAACTACCCAGACACTCACCCCAAACTCTCCCTCACTCTCACTCACTCTCATACCCACTCTCACTCACTCACACACTTTCACTCACTCCCACTCACTCACACTCTCAAACACTCCCTCTCACACACTCTTACTCACTCTCACACACACTTACATACTATCACACACTCACACACTCTCACTCACTGTCACACACTCTCACTCACTCACTCTCATACTCACTCACTCACTCTCATACACTCACTCACTCTCACTCAATTTCATACTCACTCTCACACACTCTCACTCACTCTCACACACACTCTCACTCACTCTCCTACTCACTCTCACACACTCTCACTCACTCTCACACACTCCCACTTACTCTCACACCCTCTCACTCACTCTCACTCACACACTCACCAACTCACTCACTCTCACACACTTTCACTCTCACACTCTCGTACTCACTCTCACACACGTCCACACACTCTCACTTACTCTCACTCACTCTCACACACTCTCACTCACACACACTCACCAACTCACACACTCTCACTCACTCTCACACTCTCATACTCACTCTCACACACTCTCATTTGCTCTCACACACTCTCATTCACTCTCACACACTCTCGCTCACTCACACACTCACCAACTCACTCACTCTCACACACGCACACACTCTCACTCTCAAACTCACTTTCACACACTATCATACTCACTCTCACACTCTCACACTTGCACTCTCATACTCACTCACTCTCACTAAATCTCATACTCACTCACTCACTCACTCACACACACTCTCACACAGTCTCACTCACCCTCACTCACTCTCACTCACTCTCACGCACTTTCACACAAGTTCATACTCACTCTCACTCACACTCTCATACTCCCTCACTCACTCTCACACACTCTCACATACTCTCACTCTCTCTTACTCTCACACACTCTCACTCACTCTCACACTCTCATACTCACTCTCACACACTCCCCACTTACTCTCACTCAGTCTCACACACTCTCACTCACTCACACACTCACCAACTCACTCACTCTCACACACTCACATACTCACTTCTTCAGGAGTCAGAGAAAGAAAAAGACTACAACTCTACTTTCCGGGCCATCTCACTCGGTCTGGACATAACATGACAGTTTATGACACTTTTTCGGTCATATTTAATAATATATGTCTACAGGAAAGACTGCTACCAAAATATACTAATATTAAAGCGCACGACCCAGCAGCAAGGAATCAAGCCTTCACGATAAAATATCGCCAGGATCTGATTCGTGATCAGATATACAAGGCAGAGAATGAAATCAAAGACAACAAAACGCAACTACTTCATGCTACAAACGAGTGGAGAAATAGCAACATCGACGAAAGTGTCCGTACCCGCATTGAACAACACCTCGACATCCTCACAGACCAACATCACCTCAGCACTGAAACAAGGATTATCAAGAAACTAACAACATTATATGGAGGACCTATGGCAATTCCACGACCAAGAGATGGCTTCCTGAACCTTGCAGGAATTAACCTCACTGAGGACCAAGTCACTCTCCTAAATCTGGGCATAAACTGTCATGTTATGTCCAGACCGAGTGAGATGGCCCGGAAAGTAGAGTTGGAAATTCTGTTGGACGACATATTCGACCTCGAGACACAAAAGAAGGTCACTACCAAAGATACCTTACAAGCAGAACTTATTGCAGAAGGAGGAAAGAATCGAGGCAATTACAGAAGCACCATACTGTCCCCCGAGCTCAAAGCGGCAGCGAAAAGCCTTCGTGAGAACAAGGAGATAGTTGTCAGGAGAGGTGACAAGTCGCCAATATATGTCGTTCTTAAAAAAGACGAATATCTGGCGAAAATGAACATCATACTCTCTGACCAAACTAAGTTCCAAAGGGTAACGAAGGACACTACAGCCGAATTAAAAGCAAAGGTCAACAAACTGATCGAAACTGTGAACGCCAAGAAATCCGGACTCCACCTGCCAAAGATCATTGGGGAATATAAACCCGGATATGCGTATGGAAATGTCAAGACACACAAGCCTGGAAACCCATTTCGGCCAATCATTAGCCAGATACCCACACCCACGTACAGACTGGCGAAGCGACTCAACGGCCTGCTGACTCCTTATGTTCCTTGCGCCTTCAGCCTGAAGTCTCCAAAGGAATTTGTTGACTTACTGCGGGGCACACGGGCCACAGGTATAAGAGCCTCGTTGGACGTAGAATCGCTGTTTACCAACGTACCTGTGGACGAGACAATCGGGATGATAGCCGACAGAGTGTATCGTGATCCAGCCTGTACTCCTCTTGACATACCAGAAAATATTCTGAGGAAACTACTCCAAGCTTGTACTAAAGAGGCACCCTTCTTGAGCCCGGATGGGCACATGTATAAGCAAGTAGATGGGGTCGCCATGGGTTCTCCCCTAGGTGTCCTGTTTGCAAACTTCTACATGGGTACCATCGAGCAAAAAGTCTTAGTCGACATGAACTTGAAATCGGCCATATACTGCAGGTATGTTGACGACATTTTTACACAGGTACCTGATGTCAGACATCTGCAGGAGCTGAAGGAGGCATTTGAGCTGAGTTCCGTGTTGCGTTTCACTTACGAGATGGAAAAGGATGGGAAGCTGCCCTTTCTAGATGTAACAGTCATGGAAAAGAGCGGAGGTTTCCACACTGCAGTCTACACTAAGGAAACGAACATAGGAATGTGCCTAAATGCCAACAGCGACTGCCCAGACAGGTACAAGAGGAGTGTTGTTAACGCAAATGTCGACCGTGCTCTCAGCCACAGCTCAGAATGGAAGCAAGTCGACGAAGAACTGTGTAGGGTAAGGCAGGTCCTAGTCAACAACGGCTTCTCCAATGGTTTCGTCGAAGACATCATAAGAAGGAAAGTGAAACGCCATGCAACCTCTGAAGAGACAACAAACACAACACCTATACCCCCTATTAGACTATTTTACAGGAACTTCTTTTCCACAGCTCATAAAACGGAGGAAAGGGTCCTGAAAGATATTGTTAATAGAAACGTTATCCCTACAGACAGAAATCAGAGGATACAACTGACGATTTACTATAAAACCAGAAAAACGGCCAGCCTACTCATGAGAAACTCTCCAGACACAAAACAGAACGCTTTAAAAGAGACTAACGTCGTCTATGCCTTCAAATGCCCTCTTGGGGACTGTAAGCTCCAAAAAACCCAGTATATAGGCAAGACAACAACATCTCTTTCTAGGCGTTTAACGATGCATAAGCAACAGGGCTCCATTAAGGAACATATAATCTCTTCCCACAACCAAACCATCGCCAGAGAAATCCTAGTAAACAACACAGAAATCATCGATAGATACAGCGATAGCAGGCGGCTTGACGTTTGCGAGGCACTACACATCAAGAAGTCAACACCAGCAATCAACAGCCAATTAATGCACAACTATATTCTACCCACCTCAAGACTCCGCTCCAATATATAAGCATCAAGAAATATGGACCATAGGCTTTCTACAAACACTTCTATTCAATACCCATTGTTTCGTGTTCTGTCTTGTGTTGATGAAATTAATACCCTATTAATATCACCTCTTGTTCTGTCTTGTGTTGATGAAATTAATACCCTATTAATGCCATTTCTTGTTCTGTCTTGTGTTAATGCCACATCACCCCTTCCACCTCACTCAAATGTAGATATAAAATCGGAGATGCGTAAGTTCTATTCAGATGTGTATTTGTGAACTAAAGTCTTTGAAAATGTAATAAGTTTTACGAAACGCGCTCGTGTCGCGTCAGACTAGAAATAAAAATGAATTTTGGAGAATTGATTTTTGATTTACCTCCAACAGTGAAAAGAAATGTACGAAAGATTGAGAAAATTCGTGTTAGAATTATTAATCTTACTTTTTCGGTCATATTTAATAATATATATATATATATATATATATATATATATATATATATATATATATATATATATATATATGCGAACAAGCCTGAATGGTCCCCAGGACATATGCAACTGAAAACTCACACCCCAGAAGTGACTCGAACCCATACTCCCAGAAGCAACGCATCTGGTATGTACAAGACGCCTTAATCCACTTGACCATCACGACCGGACATAATGAGGTGATAGCCGAGGCTATTTGAACCACCCCACCGCCGGCACTCGGATAGTTATCTTGGGCATAGCATTTTACCAAATCACCTCATTCTTTGGGGCAACACGTGAGGAACACAAATGCGAACAAGTGTGAGTTTGGGGTGTGAGTTTTCAGTTATATATATATATACATATATATATATATATATATATATATATATATCGTACCTAGTAGCCAGAACGCACTTCTCAGCCTACTATGCAAGGCCGGATTTGCCTAATAAGCCAAGTTTTCATGAATTAACTGTTTTTCGACTACCTAACCTACCTAACCTAACCTAACCTATCTTTTTTGGCTACCTAACCTAACCTAACCTATAAAGATAGGTTAGGTTAGGTTAGGTAGGGTTGGTTAGGTTTGGTCATATATCTACATTAATTTTAACTCCAATAAAAAAAATTGACCTCATACATAATATATCATACATAATATATATATATATATATATATATATATATATATATATATATATATATATATATATATATATATATATGTCATACCTAGTAGCCAGAACGCACTTTTTGGCCTACTATGCAAGGCCCGATTTGCCTAATAAGCCAAGTTTTCCTGAAATAATATATTTTCTCTAATTTTTTTCTTATGAAATGATAAAGCTACCCATTTCATTATGTATGAGGCCAATTTTTTTTATTGGAGTTAAAATTAACTTAGATATATGACCGAATCTAACCAACCCTACCTAACCTAACCTAACCTATCTTTATAGGTTAGGTTAGGTTAGGTAGCCAAAAAAGTTAGGTTAGGTTAGGTTAGGTAGGTTAGGTAGTCGAAAAACATTTAATTCATGAAAACCTGGCTTATTAGGCAAATCGGGCCTTGCATAGTAGGCTAAGAAGTGCATTCTGGTTATTAGGTACGACATATATATATATATATATATATATATATATATATATATATATATATATATATATATATATATATATATATATATATATGTCGTACCTAATAGCCAGAACGCACTTCTCAGCCTACTATTCAAGGCCCGATTTGCCTAATAAGCCAAGTTTTCATGAATTAATGTTTTTTCGTCTACCTAACCTACCTAACCTAACCTAACCTAGCTTTTTTTGGCTACCTAACCTAACCTTACCTATAAATATAGGTTAGGTTAAGTTAGGTAGGGTTGGTTAGGTTCTGTCATATATCTACGTTAATTTTAACTCCAATAAAAAAAAATTGACCTCATACATAGAGAAAAGGGTTGCTTTATCATTTCATAAGAAAAAAATTATAGTAAATATATTAATTCAGGAAAACTTGGCTTATTAGGCAAATCGGGCCTTGAATAGTAGGCTGAGAAGTGAGTTCTGGCTACTAGGTACGACATATATATATATATATATATATATATATATATATATATATATATATATATATATATATATATATATATATATATATATATATATATATATATATATATATATATATATATGCAAACAAGCCTGAATGGTCCCCAGGACTATATACAACTGAAAACTCACACCCCAGAAGTGACTCGAACCCATACTCCCACAACTGGTATGTACAGGGACGCCTTAATCCGCTTGACCATCACGACCGGACAATAAGGAAGTGATAGCCGAGGCTATATGAACCACTTCCCCGCCGGCACTCGGATGGTAATCTTGGGCATAGCATTTTATCAAATCACCTCATTCTTTGGGGCACACGTGAGGAACACAAATGCAAACAAGCCTGAATGGTCCCCAGGACTATATACAACTGAAAACTCACACCCCAGAAGTGACTCGAACCCATACTCCCACAACTGGTATGTACAGGGACGCCTTAATCCGCTTGACCATCACGACCGGACAATAAGGATATATATATATATATAATATATATATATATATATATAATATATATATATATATATATATATATATATATATATATATATATATATATATATATATATATATATATATATATATATATATATATATATTATTCAAGAGAGAACTTGACAATTAAGCACCTTCAAAGAATTCCTGATCAAGCAGACTGTGATTCATGTCATGCTGAGATCAGTCTGACGTACGTTGCAGGCATTTATTGTTACTTAAAACTAAAACAAGTATAATTTCCTGAATATACATAACACTAGTTTTTCAATGACTAAAAATAAAAACCTATAAATCATTTATGAAAACTGTAAAGCAAAATCTTAAAGTCTAGGTCTAATACTCTATAAATAAAAATCTACAACTGAATGTAAACACAGCTAAGTATAATATTCAAGTTAGCACCATGCAATCTAACTTAGATTAACTAAAAATCTCCTAGTTAATTTTAAATCAAATGAAATATTGGAGAGAGAGAGAGAAAGAAAAAAATAAAAAGAGAAAGAGAGAGAAAGAAACAGAAGGAAAGAAAGAAAAGAAAAAGAGAAAGAAAGAAAGAAAGAAAGATAGAAAGAAAGAAAGAAAGAAAGAAAGAAAGAAAGAAAGAAAGAAAGAAAGAAAGAAAGAAAGAAAGAAAGAAAGAAAGAAAGAAAGAAAGAAAGAAAGAAAGAAAAAAAGAAAGAAAGAAAGAAAGGAAGAAAGAGAAAGATAGAAAGAAAGAGAGATAGAAAGAAAGAGAAAGCAAGAAAGAGATAAAGAAGGAGAGAGACAGAGAGAGAGAGAAAGAGACAGATAGATAGATAGACACAGAGACAGACAGACACACACACACACACACACACACACACACACAGAACAAGAAGAAGAGGAGACAGAAGAAAATTAAGGCAGGGGAGAGAAGACAGAACAGAAACAACAGAGAGGGGAGAGAGAAATGAGAGAAGATTGAAGAGAAGGGGGAAGAGAAAGACAAGAGAAGAAAACGATACAAGAAAAATGTACAAGATAAAAATGAAGTGAATACTACAAATGTAAACAGTAAAGGAAGAGAGAAGCTAGAAGAGACAGGAAAGGAGAAATAGAAAATAAAGAAAAGAAAATAAAGAGACTAGAGAAAACCATATATACCAAGAGAGTGTGAGGATAAAGAAACACTGGATATTTTCTTAGTAGACATCCTCTGCCTCATCTTGTATTTGAAGTTTTTGTAGTTTTCGTCAATTGCAAGTTTTCCCTGAAAAGATATTACATATAAATTAATATTTAATAATTTGTTTATATAAATTACACACACACTCAAACTTTATATATATATATATATATATATATATATATATATATATATATATATATATATATATATATATATATATATATATATATATATATATATATATGCGAACAAGCCTGAATGGTCCCCAGGACAATATGCAACTGAAAACTCACACCCCAGAAGTGACTCGAACCCATACTCCCAGGAGCAACGCAACTGGTATGTACAAGACGCCTTAATCCACTTGACCATCACGACCGGACATAATGAGGTGATAGCCGAGGCTATTTGAACCACCCCACCGCCGGCACTCGGATAGTAATCTTGGGCATAGCATTTTACCAAATCACCTCATTCTTTGGGGCACACGTGAGGAACACAAATGCGAACAAGCCTGAATGGTCCCCAGGACAATATGCAACTGAAAACTCACACCCCAGAAGTGACTCGAACCCATACTCCCAGGAGCAACGCAACTGGTATGTACAAGACGCCTTAATCCACTTGACCATCACGACCGGACATAATGAGGTGATAGCCGAGGCTATTTGAACCACCCCACCGCCGGCACTCGGATAGTAATCTTGGGCATAGCATTTTACCAAATCACCTCATTCTTTGGGGCACACGTGAGGAACACAAATGCGAACAAGCCTGAATGGTCCCCAGGACAATATGCAACTGAAAACTCACACCCCAGAAGTGACTCGAACCCATACTCCCAGGAGCAACGCAACTGGTATGTACAAGACGCCTTAATCCACTTGACCATCACGACCGGACATAATGAGGTGATAGCCGAGGCTATTTGAACCACCCCACCGCCGGCACTCGGATAGTAATCTTGGGCATAGCATTTTACCAAATCACCTCATTCTTTGGGGCACACGTGAGGAACACAAATGCGAACAAGCCTGAATGGTCCCCAGGACAATATGCAACTGAAAACTCACACCCCAGAAGTGACTCGAACCCATACTCCCAGGAGCAACGCAACTGGTATGTACAACTGGGGTGTGAGTTTTCAGTTGCATATTGTCCTGGGGACCATTCAGGCTTGTTCGCATTTGTGTTCGCATTTGTGTGATGATAAACTGACGATCATAAATGCATGTAGTCCACTGCCATGCAACACATGGTCAAAGGAGGAGCTGGATAATAAACGAGAGGGTTTTATAACAATAATGAGAGATTATAGCAAGAGCTGATAAAGACAGATCATGACTGTTGGTAGTTGGCGACTTTAACATGAAATAAATCTATAGACTAGGAGGCATATGAAGTTAGAACAGAGGATTTTTGGACTTGTAGATTCGTAAACCGCATCCTGTAAACATTCATGATTCTACATGTTAAACAAGCTACAAGGATGAGGAAAGGGGATGTGCCCATTCTGGATGTTATATTTACCAGGAAGGAGGAAGAGATATTTATCATTCAGTACCTCCCTCCCTTGGATAAAAGTGACCATGTCTTTTATGGAATAAAGTATGCAATGCAATATAATCTGGAAGCAAATGAGCGTGAAGCAATTGAAAAGCCTGATTTCTGGAGAGGTCATTATGGGGAACTCAGATATCTCCTTAAGGAATTTGACAAACACTTGCTGTTAGGATATGCAGTATGTCAAGTTTTGTGAAAAATATGATAAAGGCACAACAAAATTTATACCAAAGGAGAGATGCAGAACTAGGAAAAGAGGATTTATTTGTAGATGTCATCTGTATTTTTCCAAGTTTCGGAGTTTCCGAGATATTTTCTATTTTGATAAAAATATGTATAATGTTAATGTATTTTGATAAATGACCTTTCCTGTGTACTTAGGTAATGATTCCAAAGATCGTCCTTCCTTTCCTCCCTGGAATCTGGATGTAGCAGGTGCTCAATTGTCAAAAGTCTCCGTGGTGTAGTGGTAAGACACTCGCCTGGCGTTCCGCGAGCGCTATGTCATGGGTTCGTACAACTGTAGCCTCTGTTTAACGCAACAGTAAAATGTGTACTTGGATGAAAAAACGATTCTTCGCGGCAGGGGATCGTATTCCAGGGACCTGCCCGAAACGCTACGCGTACTAGTGGCTGTACAAGAATGTAACAACTTTTGTATATATCTCAAAAAAAAAAAAAAAAAAAGTGAAAAATTTGGTTTGTCATCCGAATGCTCCAAATCGGTAAATTTTGTAATAATCTTTTAAAAATAGTAAGTGGCACTATTTTTGCAAAATCATTACAAGATCTATTATTCTAATAGGGGTTTGATAAAATACAGTAGAATGCCTACTGGTTTTACCTGTAATAGGGTCTGATACAATTGATTATGGATATATTGTAATGAAATGCTCTTATTGTTAAGAAACACTTTTTTAAAGAGTATTTTGTAATGAGCAGCTCTGAAAATCAGTTGATTACAGATAATGATAGATAATACACTTAATGTGTATATATGTTTCCACAAGTGAGGTAGATAATGGTATTTGTGAGTAAGATGTTTAATTGTGTCTTTGACACTGATAAAATTAAGTACTGTGTTTTTTTAACACAGAACAGTTACTAGTATGCTATGAATGCTTACTAGGTAATGGATATTGTGGCTTTAAACCTTTGTTAACAATTTGTTCACTTAGATATATATAGATATTATAAATATTGGCTATTACCTAGGTTAGGCTAGAATATGTAAAAATTATTCCAATGCAAAGTCGAGAAGTTTCTTATGTATTTGCTGGAATAATATTTGGTAAACGAAGGACCATAAATGTGGAAAAATCTGCCGGGATTGATATGAGAGGAGACTACTAGGCACTTGTACTGTTCTGGGAAGACGGGACACCACGAGCATAGCTCTCATCCTGTAACTACACTTAGGTAATTAAACTTAGGTAATTACATATGACAGCGTCAGACCACTGAGGAAAAATTGAAACAGGAATTTCCTTAAGTACTTTCGTATTTCAATAATACATTTTCAGAAGGAATCATTCCTCCTGAAGATTATTTAAATATGAAATATTATTTAAATAATTAAATATTATTTAAATAATAAATATATTTATTATTTAAATATGAAAGTACTTAAAGGAAATTCCCGTTTTAATTCTTCTTCTGCGGTCTGACACTGTCACATTTTTCCCCACGTTAATTTCCGTGACTTACATACACAAATGGAATCAATATAGCAAGAGACCAAACCCCCAAACATGCAAGCGATACAAAGATGTGAAAAACACTTTCACTTACACTTTCGGTCATATTCAACAACACAAATATACATACACTCACACACATTCCTTTTGCTGACTACAGACACCAGTACCAGCCCTCACCTCTCACAGACACCAGTACCACATCCTCACCTCCCCACACAGTACTCTAGTTCCTTACTCAACACCCCCCTGGACCTTTATTATAGAAAAATAGAATCAATTAATATAATAAAATAAAAATATATGTGTTTACTTACAGTAATACTATCGGTGGAACACAATGTCTTCTTCTTCTCTTCCTCGCTATTACTGTACTGACGACAAAATGGCTGCTGTGTTGATATTGGCATCGAATGACGCTGTGACGTCACAGGTGAGGGACGCTTTGCGCATTACTCCCACGATCGTCGCTTGAACCCATCATCAATAGTTTTGTTATTTTTATTTATGGGTTAACAGAGAATATAGAAAATAAGTTGAATTAACATTCTTGTAAAGCCACTAGCATGCATAGCATTACAGGTAAGTCTTTAAACAAAAATAAAAAAATTTGATAAATTAACAGTAAAATTGATAAAAAAATTCAATAGGTATTTTATAGCTTTTCTTTACAGGTACAGATAATTTTAAGTAGAATAATTACAGTAAAATCAACAAAAATGTTTACAGGTAATTTGAAGAAATTTTGACACAAAAGTAGATCAGAATAATACACAATAATAACAATACACAATAAAGAAACAAGAATTACTAGCTACATGAGAATAGCATTTCAGGGTTATACATTGGTTCACTGAAGCACAATATGAGGATCCTTTCGAGGAAAAGTTTCAAGGAATAATGCAGTAGAAAATGCACTCAATACAACAACCATGATATCAGATGATATCTAAGATTACAATGTTAAAGTAATATGGCTTAGGTACACATATTGGGGAATTGAGTAGCCCTAGATACAGTGTGAAGATAAAGCCCATGGAAGAAATCTATGAAGATGAAATTAGGTACTTTTTGGTTTTATTTTTGAATGTGGCAAAAGTTGGACAGCTTTTCAAATCATTAGGGGAGTGAGTTTCATAGATTGGGTCCCTATATTTACATAGAGTGTTTACATAGATTAAGTTTGACTCTGGGGATATCAAAGAGATATTTATGTCTGGTGTGGTGGGCATGTGTTCTATTACATCTGTCCAGGAAGAGTTTCAGAACAGGGTTTGCACTGAGAAAAAGGGTTATATAAACGTAATTTACACAGGAGAATGTATGGAATGAATTTATGTTTATCATGTTTAGGGATTTGAACAAGGGAGCTGTGTGTTGTCTGAAGGCAGAGTTAGTTATTGTCCTGATAGCAGATTTTTGCTGGATGATGATGTGCTTGAGGTAGTTTGCAGAGGTTGAACCCCAAGCACAGATACCATAAGAAAGATAGGGAGAGATAAGTGCATAATAGAGTTAGAGGAAAGCAGAGTAGGGTACATAATATCTGATCTTAGAGAGTATACCAACTGTTTTAGAAACCTTTTTAGTTATATGTTGTATGTGCTGAAGTTGAGTCTCTTGTCTAAGTACAGACCAAGGAACTTTCAATCATTTTTATTGCTAATGTTTACATTATCTATCTGAAGCTGAATTACATTTGTGGATTTATTTCAAAATAAGATATAGTAGGTCTTTTCTATGTTTTGTGTGAGTTTGTTGGTTGACATCCACAAGTAGACTTTTTTTAATTAATTGTTTACAACATTATTTAACATGAGTGGGTTGGAGTCAGAGTAGATGAGTAGTATCATCAGCAAACAATACAGGTTTAAATATGTTAAAGACATTAGGGAGATCATTGATGTATATAAGAAACAGGAGGGGTCCTAGGATGCTGCCCTGTGGCACCCCTATCGTTAGTGATAGAGTAGGAGAGGTTATATCATTGATGGCTACATATTGTTGTCTGTCACTAAGATAGGATCGGATATAGTTCAGGGCAAGGCCACGGATTTCATAATGGTGGAGTTTAAGTAAGAGGTAGTTATGGTTAACAGTATCAAAGGCCTTTCTCAGGTCGATGAAGAGTCCAATTGGAAACTCACTTTTGTCAAGGGCTGAGAAGATTAAGTCAAGCAGACTAACAATAGCATCATTGGTACTCTTTTGGAAGCGGAAGCCAAACTGACAGGGACTTAGTATATTGAATTTTACAAGATAGGAGTAGAGCTGTTTGTAAAAAAAATTTGTTTAGTAGATTCGATATGGGTCTGTAATTATTTATGTCTGCCATGTTACCTCCTTTATGAACTGACGTTACTCTTGCTTTTTTAAGAATATCAGGGAAGGTATGACACTCTAGGGATTTATTGAACAGCAATGCTATGGGTGGTGCAAGGGCATGGGAGGCACTCCTGTATACCATTGATGGTATTTCACTAATGTTCCAAGCTTTGGTTTTTAACGAGTGAATGATGTACACAACATCTGTAGGGCTGACCGGAGAGAGAAGAAGATAGTTTGGATAGCTGCGTGAAAGATATGTGGTAACATGTGTCTGAGTCTCTGGGATTTTTCGGGCAAGGTTAGCACCAATCGATGAAAAGAAGCTATTAAATTCAGTTGTTGTTTCAAGATCTATTGCAGGTGTATAACCATCCTTGGAGATTTTTATCTTATTATGTGAGGAGAGGACAATAAGTATTGTAGAGGCTTAGAATTTTGGAAAGGAAGAGGCTAGTTAACGAATTATTATCCTGTGTATTGATAAATACAGATTCCCAGTTTACATTGTGGAGAGCATTTGTGAGATTACCTATTGCCACTTCACTTTGTAACCTAAAGGTAATTTTCTTGTTACCTGGTGGTGTTATGGCCATGTTCGCTACAAGGAAGGTAGGATAGTGGTCAGTTGTTCTGTCAGTGATTATACTTGATGTAAGAGGAGCTGTTATGTTGGTCCATCAGTGATCCAGGGTAGTCGCAGATGTTTGAGTGACTCGGGTGGGCCTGGTGATTGCGGGGATGAGCATACAGGAATTCATGCTGTTGAGGAAATACTCTACATGAGGGCTATTTTGTAGCCCTAGGTCAATATTGAAATCACCTCTGAGAACTATGTGATTTTTATTGAGATTATTGTTTATGATAAGATTCCTCATGTTGTTGTATTTGTGTCTAGCTTCAGACACGAGCATGTTACAGTTATGTCTTAAAGAGTTGAGAGCAATTAAGGATGATAAAGAGTCACTTACAGTTAATGTATCAAGTTTGGATACTTGTACACATTTCAGTGCAAGGAGCAAGGCCAATAGTTCGGTCTGAAGGGTAGAGGCCCAGTTGTTTATACGGACTCCCCACTCAAAATGTCATAGCTTGTTATCAGGACAACTATACTTCCAGCTGCACCCGTTGGTCGCTGTAGGAAACGTTCAGTGTATATGATTTGAGAGAGAGAATGCCCTGTGCACAGAGCATCAATATGGCTTAAGACGTTGAGCTTTGCCTCAAAACGAAGCAGGGGCTGATCTCTAATTTGCTGCTTTGATGGAAAGGGAGGGATTAAAATAGGAAAGGGTGTAATTTCCCACACTGCAGGAAAGTGCTATTGTTGTCTCTCTTGGTACAAATTATAAATCTGATACTTTCTGAGTTCAGTTCCAACTTTATTTATCCATTTGAAAAAATGTTTACATTCAATAAAAAAAATTCTGAAGGGCTTCTGTGCAAGGGTTAGGATGAGCTAGCCTAAGCATTTTCATACCAATTTGATAGTTAGTTTTAGTAACACGATAAACAACGCTTGAAATATTAAGTTCCTTCCTCATGTTAAATATCTTTGTGGTACAAGGGCAACCAAGGATTACCCTCAAGGCTTCGTTCGGCAATTTTTCAAGCCCTCCAAGCTTTCTTTCAGGATGCCTGAAAGAAAGTTAATCCCCCCAAACACTTTCGCGTTTTGGACAAGTGACCCCTCCACTATCTCCAGTTTTTTTTTGGGACATTCCGCAGTAGCGTGCGGAAATACTGAGAAGTGTATTCTCTTTTCAACTTCGTCACCTTAATTCTCGCTCTAGGTTTTTCAATTTGTTATCAATGTGTTCGCAATACAATTCTCTAGAGGAGTAAATGAATATAAACTACAAAAGCCCGGCTTACCAGAGAAAGTGATAGCGTGTTACCTGGAAGCGCCCAAGAGAGATAAAATGTATACACTCTTTTCACTTTGGTCACCTCAATTTTCGTCCTATGTTTTTCATTTTGGTATCTGTGGTGTTTGTGTGTTACTGAGGAAGTCTTGGTTGTAGGGTTGATGTAAAGTCATGACTTGGTTACTGACTTTAATACTTAATATGATTACATGACTAGTAGCTACCAAGCTTGGCGGGCGTCCTGTATGCTCTATTGTTTACCTCCACTCTCTCTCTCTGGCGTCCAGCCGCCGCACATAGAAAACGGATGGTACCATTTTCTGTGAACATGACATCCCTCCTTTTCTTTAAAAAGAATGAATACAGGATGTCTACCATGCTTGTAGCACAAAGCAAAGTTATTGACACAAAGTAAGTTATTACCATATCAAGAGATACTGCATACATTTAACATTAATTAAGCACACAAAGAATTTAAACAACTTAATCTTTTCCACAAAGGATTTCAATGTTAAAAATACATATGCAATGTTAAACAAACATGAAAGAAACTGTAATACAAAGTTACAAAATATTGAATGAGATATCTGCATTATTCAAACAATATTAAATTTAGTTTAGCACAATAAGTAAATTCTTTTCATTACATAGGAACACAATTAATCATCAAATCGTGTAGGGCGTTTAACATGACGTTTAGGACGAGAGTCCTTAAATGCAATAACATCCCTTGATGAATTGTTTGTCGGGTTATAACTATTTTTTTCTTTTTCTTTTGCACGACTTTGCACTTCATCATTTTCTACACTAGTTGGAATCACTTTGAAATAAGCCATATTACGTGTTATACTATGATCTCTATTACTAGCTGTTACCATAGTTCCTTTTACACTAATCACTTTATATGGTTTTGTATCATACGGCATATCTAACTTTCCCTCTTTTTTCTTTTTAACGAGAACAGTGTCTCCAACCTTTATGAACTGTTCCTTTGCACGTTGATCATGAGCAATTTTCATTTTGCCCTTGGCTAGTGCATCCTACTGAGCAAGACGTTTATCCGTTACCTCGGCTGGCATGACGGGTAGTGCGATTCTCATAGGACGTCCAAATAAAAGTTCGCCAGGCGACTTGCCCAGTGTTCCATGTGGTGTTGCACGGTAGTTCCTGAGAAAAGCATACATAGCTTGTTTCCAGGATCGTCCTTCGGCATGAGCACAGCGTACCGCTTTCATGAGAGGTTGCATGAATCTCTCAACTTCTCCATTTGCTTGAGGATGTAGTGGCATCACACGGCGGTGTTTGAATCCAATATGCTCAGAAAAGTTGACGAAGTCTTGTCCATTGAATGGCGGTCCATTGTCTGTCTTGACAACTTCAGGAATGCCAAAGTTTGAAAAGATCTTGTCGAGTTTCGGGATGACGGCCTTTGCAGATGTGGAATTGATGATTTCTACTTCTGGATAACGTGAGTGATCATCAATGACTACCATCAAGTACTCTCCAGTTGGTAGTGGTCCGCAGAAGTCCATCGATACTTCCGTCCATGGTGCAGCAGGTAGTGGTGAAGGTTGTAGAGGTGTTGGTCTTGAAGTATCCACTGCAGCTTGGCAAGGGACACAGGCATCATGCATATCCTTTGCTTGACGATCAATGCCAGGAAACCACACCTTTTCTCGTAGCAGCTGTTTCGTCCTAACAAGACCTTGGTGTCCTTGATGTGCAAGCTTCAGAGCACGTTGCTGGAGAACAGCTGGAATCACGATACGAGTACCTCGCAGCACAGTGTCGCGTTGTTGCGTAACACTTAATTCTGTCTGGATGCGTTCAAGTGCTTTGAATGCATCTTGGTCAACTCCTGAGGGTGGGATGCGTGGAAACTTTTTCTTAGTCAATGCATCCACTGTTGCTTGCAGAGTTGGGTCCTCTAGGGTTGCAGTACGGATTTCATCAAGAGTAAGAGCCTTAGGGACTGCATCACAGGTTACAGAGTGTACATATTCCTCGGCAACTTGCTGATGCTTGGTGATGGTGAAACTGTTGGCAGGATGTCGACTGATGTAATCAGCGGGATTGCCTGCACCCGGCTTGTATTTCACCGTAAAGTTGTATGGTTGCAGACGAAGAGCCCATCTTTCAATGCGAGCTGGTGGTTTGGACTTTGGATTATTGAAGATGGTCTCCAACGGTTTGTGGTCAGTGACTATCGTGGTGAAGGGTGCACCAAGCAGATACACATTGAAGTGTTCACAGCCCCATACAAGAGCAAGAGCTTCCTTCTCTGTCTGACTGTATCGTTGCTCAACGTCTGTGAGAGAACGGCTGGCGTAGGCAATTACTACTCGGGAATCTGGTTGACCAGGTTGGTGTTGGGCTAAAACAGCACCTAATCCAACAGGACTAGCATCCACCGTTAATTCAGTGTCCATTGATGGATCAAAGTATGCAGCAGTTGCATTCTCTACTAGTGCATCTTTCACAGCATCAAATGCATTTTGCTCGATATCGCTCCAGTACCATGATGCATTTTTCTTCAGGAGCTCACGTTGAGGCTTCGTAATGGTAGCAAAATCTGGAATGAAGCGAGAACAGTAGTTTGCCATTCCCAGAAAACTATGTACTTCAGTGGACGTTGAAGGAGGTGCAGCATTCTTGATATCTGCAACTTTCTTAGTATCTGGAGACAGACCTTTGTCACTAAGTACATGTCCAAAGAATTCAATTTTATGTTGATTGAACTCACACTTTGCTCGGCTTAACGTCAGATTCTTTTCTCGTAAGCGTTGCAATGTTGCACGAAGAGCTTTGTCGTGTTCAGCTTGGGTACGGCCATAAACAATGATGTCATCAGACATGTTGTCAGCATTAGGTATGTCTTGCAATACCTGGCTGATGATGTGCTGGAATACCTCGGCAGCACTGTTGATACCAAAACTCAGGCGCTTGTACCTATACAGACCTCGATGTGTCGTAAACGTTGTGATGAATCGACTCTCCTCATCAAGTTCAAGCTGATGATAGCCCTTGTTTAAATCTAACTTGCTGAATACAGTTGCACCATTCAAGCGGTAGATCATATCATCTACAGTCGGTGTAGGATGGCGTTCACGCATTATTGCCTTGTTGGGAACACGCATGTCCACACAAATGCGTGTCTCATCTGGATTCTTCGGCTTTGGTGGAGTGACAATTGGGCTTACCCATGGTGTTGGGCCTATTACTGGTTCAATGATATCTAGCTCCATCAGCCTATCCAGTTCGGCATCGACTTTCTTGCGAGTATGGAATGGTTGTCGGCGATGTGGTTGGGCAACTGGAATTACATCTGGGTTGATATGCAGATGTACTTTGCTATCAGTATAACAACCTATGGATTTAAATCGATCAGAAAATTCAGCAACAATACCATCAACATTGTTTGCAGATTCCACTGCTACAGCATTAGAAAGCTGAAGTAGCCCCAATTTGGTTGAAGTCTTGTAACTGAGTAAAGACTCCTTTGCATTCCTAACAACATGGAATGTAGTAATGAGCATTGCATTCTTTGACTTAATCTCTGCAGTGAAAGTTCCAATCACTGGCAAGGCTACCTTTGAAGCATAGGCAGTGGCTTTGCCATTATAGTTCACAAGCTTTGGGAACTGTTTTTTAAATTTTTTATAGTGGGGGACTCAGCAATGGTGTCAATGTTTGATCCAGTGTCAATGAGAACCTTGAGACAAATACCAGCAATGTATACACATGTCTCTGGGTTGTTTGGAAGATCATTCCATTCTGTGATTGCTTGTACTCCGTAAGTATAATCACATTCACTGTCATCTGAGACTGGTTGTAATGAAATGTTGTCTTGTACATTATTAACATTCTTGATTTGAGGTGCAATATTGTGTTTACCACCTCGACCCCTATGACCTGATCCTCGTACAGTGCTTTTATTCATTGACTGTGGTTTCTTTAGTGCTGAACGACACATAGCACCAAAATGACCTAGTTTTCCACACTCATAGCACTTCTTACCTTGAGCAGGACAAACATTATCTTGGTGTGGGTAGTCTCCTCCACAATTGTAACATTTATTGTTGACACCCTCTGATGTGGGTCGTTGTGACTGCTTGAGCCTTGTTCCTTGACCCCAGTTGTGACGTGGTTCTCGGCTAAATTTACTGTTAGGTTTGCCATGATATCTTCTTTGATCACGGTGTCCTCCCTGAACCTTACGTACCTCATCACTGTTAGTAACAGTGGCAGAACCGTTATTGGCACTGCACTCCATGACACGAGCATCACGTGCAGCATCTTCCATTCGACGAGCCATATCCAGTATCTTGGTAAGAGAACTATCATCATCAACAAGTTCTAGAGCTCTTCGACGGAGACGTGTAGATGTGCATGTTTTAATTATTTGCTGTTTGATTTCTTTGTCAACATCAGCAAACTCACAATGGGCTGCTAAACCCTGCAGACGTGTGTGGTATTGATCCACAGTTTCATTAGAGAGTTGTTTTGCTCTCCTGAAATGCATAATTTCCATTGCAGTATTTTGCCTTGGTTTGAAATGCTCTGTTAGTTTGGCTTTGGCAGTGTCATAATCTTTGGCACCACCAGTGTCTTTCAGTGTGTCAAAGATGTCACAAACTCTATCACCTGCATAATGAAGTAGAAAGGCACGCTTTCTTTCAGCACTTTTGATGTCAGAAACTATCAACAAATTTTCAAACTTTTTAAGCCATTTGACCCACCTCTGTGACAGGTTTGTCTGGTCACAGTCAGGATCAAATGCAGGAAACTGAGGTATATTTGCCATTTTTACTGAATAAATGTAACTTATCACTTAAATGTTCCTCAGAATATTAAACACTTACTGCACTGTATATGTTAGTCAAGAATTCACTGTAATTACTTTAATTTTGCAAAGCACACAAGCATTTTAATGCAAAAGTTCACAGCAGAGCACAATATTGCAGCAACTGACTTCTTACCTAGCCCTTGTGTACATGTGTTGTTCCTACTCACAGCAGCAGCACAGCAGTTGGCACAGCAGTTGGTACAGCAGCAGTTGGTACAGCAGTTGGTGCAGCAGTTGGTGCAGCAGTTGGTACAGCAGTCAGTTCAGTGTGATGAATTTTGTAGCACGAAGCGTCGTTTCGTAACCAAAACATCAGGTTTTGTACACATCAAAGCGTCGTTTCGTACACAACGTCGGCAGATTCCTCAGTACACAGTTTCTTCAGCACAGCTTGGGTAGCACACAGCTTGGGTAGCACACAGCATCGGTTAGCACACAGCATCGTTTAGCACACAGCATCGGTTAGCACACAGCATCGGTTAACATACAGCATCGGGTATGGCGCTCACAGCTTCTCTTCCTCCTCCAGGCAGCATGCTTCTCCCTTGTGTTTGAAACTGAACAAATACCTGCGTTCACAGTTCATCCTCGTCGCCAATGTGGTGTTTGTGTGTTACTGAGGAAGTCTTGGTTGTAGGGTTGATGTAAAGTCATGACTTGGTTACTGACTTTAATACTTAATATGATTACATGACTAGTAGCTACCAAGCTTGGCGGGCGTCCTGTATGCTCTATTGTTTACCTCCACTCTCTCTCTCTCTGGCGTCCAGCCGCCGCACATAGAAAACGGATGGTACCATTTTCTGTGAACATGACAGTATCAATGTGTTCGCAATAAAGTTCCCAACAGAACAATATGCATATAATGTCAAAAACAGCAGCGCGCTTCACCCGCTCACAAGATGAATGTAGGCCACGGGTACCAGAAAGAAAAAGCTGCGCCACCCCAAAGCAACTCTAATTACATTAGAGAGCGCGGTAATACTGAAAAGTGTATACCCTATTCAACTTTGTTACCTCAATTCCCATCCTAGGTTTTTCAATTTGGTATCAATGTGTTTGCAATAGAATTCTCTACGGGACTAAAGGCATATTTATTTATTTATTTATTTATTTATGCATATACAAGAATGTACATAAGGAATGTGAGGATACAAATATGGTAATTACAGTCTTGTAAAGCCACTAGCACGCGCAGCGTTTCGGGCAGGTCCTTAATCTAAGAAAATTTTAAGGAGGTAAATACTTGCAAAATTTATAGACAAAAAATGATAACAGATTACATGAAATGAAAAAAAAAAAAGAAGATGAGAGAAAATTGTAGGTACAGTATATTATAGCACATAGGTAGCTAAGATTGATTGCAATGACAGCTTAAAATGGTAGTTGACAACAAATTGGTAGGCACAATACAGCAGAAACAATATAAGATTGATTGCAATGACAGCTTGAATGGTAGTTGACAAAAATTGGTAGTCACAATACAGCATATGGCTAGCACATAAAAGAAGACAGCAATGAACACAATGATAAGGTTGTTTGATATTACATAAAAATTAGGAGATTGGGTAACACTAGGTACAGAGCAAATTTAAAGCTCAGTGTAGGAAACTAAGAAGATGAAGTTAGGTACTTTTTGGTTTTGCTTTTAAATAAGGCAAAAGTTTTACAGTTTTTCAATTCACTAGGGAGTGAGTTCCATAGACTAGGTCCCTTAATTTGCATAGAGTGTTTACACAGATTAAGTTTGACCCTGGGGATATCAAAGAGATATTTATTTCTGGTGTGGTGATAATGGGTCCTATTACATCTGTCCAGGGAGAGTTTCAGAGCATGGTTTGCATTTAAGAACAGGGTTTTGTAAATGTAGTTGACACAAGAGAATGTGTGGAGGGAGTTAATATTTAGCAAGTTTAGGGATTTAAACAAGGGAGCTGAGTGTTGTCTGAAAGCAGAGTTAGTTATTATTCTGATAGCAGATTTTTGCTGTGTGATGATGGGCTTAAGGTGGTTTGCAGTGGTAGACCCCCATGCACAGATACCATAATTAAGATAGGGGTAGATTAGTGCATAATATAGTGAGAGGAGAGCAGAGTTAGGAACATAATATCTGATTTTGGAGAGTATACCAACTGTCTTAGAGACTTTCTTAGTTATGTGTTGAATGTGGGTGCTGAAGTTGAGTCTCTTGTCTAGGAATAGGCCAATAAACTTGCCATCATTTTTATTACTGATGTTAATGTTGTCTATCTGTAGCTGAATTGCATTTGATGATTTGCTTCCAAATAAGATGTAGTAAGTCTTTTCGATGTTTAATGTTAGTTTGTTCGTTGACATCCATAAGTGGACTTTTTTTAATTCATTATTCACAACATTATTTAGTGTATGTGGGTTGAGGTTTGAGTAGATAAGGATATAAACTCCAAAAGCCCGGCTTACCATCCGCAACAAACAGAGAAAGTAACCCGGGAGTGCTCAAGAGCAATGTAATGTGTACACTCTTTTCACTTTGGTTACCTCAATTCTCGTCATGTCTTTCATTTTGGTATCAATGTGTTAGCAATTGTATCTACTGGCATTTTACTCATTGCTTGGATCTAAAGGGTTTTAGGCTCACCACGCTGCATTCTAATAGTACCACAGGTGTATACCCTATCTTCCAGCAGCAATTCACTCATTCAAACCGACTTATAATAGTTATCCATATATAAATGGTAACCTTTGTTCTTCAGTAGTTCAAAGCGGGAAGACGTTGGTGCGCAGTTTAAAATCAGTCCCCAAAAAATTGGATAAAAACCTGAATTTTAGCAAATATTTAAAATTTTGATGCCATACTTCGTCATTAGTGGACATTTAGCAGCTAAAATTTTGACTCCATACTTTGTCATTAGTGGGCGAAAGTGTTAGAAGCCTGTCATATGAAGAAAGATTGTCAAAGCTTATATTACATTCTCTAGAAAGTCGAAGAATTAGGAGTGACATATGGTAGAGGTGCACAATGGGATGAATGGACATAACAAAGGGGACATTAATGGGAAATTAAAAGTAACAACACAAGACAGAACTCGAAACAAAGTGTAAAAATAGGAAAAATTTGGATTTAGGAAAGAACTGCATGGGTAAATACACTGGGTTTGTACCTCAAGGTTCATGTATCCAATATTACAGAGTTCCAATTAACTCCCATATATATGTATGCAGTTAATTTATGTTATGTTTATGTTAAAATGTTTTTGTTGATTTGTTTGTATATTTTCATAAGTAAAGCATGCTTACCGTCTTATTCCAAGTTTTATGAAAACTTTACAAGGTTTAGAGCATAAAGCTCAATATATAATACTGTGGTTTTCATACAGGAATTATACGTTAATATAACATCATAATAACGTAATGATGTCGTGTAAATAATGTTATATTGACGTCATATATATGTTATATTTATGTTATAAGAACATAAATTGGATAGGTTTACATAAAGTAATAAAAAAAAACTAAATGTTGACTGAAAACTATTTATTCTTAAATATAAAGCATGAAAACATTATAATTCCATAGCAGTCACTATTATTTTTAAATTCTTACATAAATCTTAAAAAACTGTGTCTCAAGAACATATGTTTTTAGTTATATCCTTTGGTTTTAAGGACATAAGAAATACGTATTTATGTCAAAAGTTACAGTATTACCTTTGTGGCACCATTTAAAAACGTCCACAAACGTGCTGTGTTGGCTGGATAATAATTGAATCACTAATATACACATCACAATTTTGAGTAATACAATTATTCACCACTTTTATTATATAAATATATTACAATAAACATTATTGAATAATATTACTGCAAAAAACTAAGAAAAAATCAATCAGAGACATTGAAATAATTAGGTGATAATATCTTTGTGGCAACTCCCACCTGTCAGCGCGGGTGATGCTGACCGGCTATGACGACCACTCTGTCATTGCCCACTTTTTGGTAGACTTCCTCGGTCTATTGCGCCCAAAATATGTCATCTACGATTTTTTTCCCGTGCTCAAGGAACACAAATTAACATTTTTAGAAGACAAAATGATTTTTCAGAATTTTTTTTCTTGTGCACAGGGGTATAAATGTACTCAGGACCCCTTAGCAGTGGAAAGGTTAAAAGTAACAACACAGGACAGAACTCGAAACAAAGTATATAAATTGGAAAAAAATTAGATTTAGGAAAGAACTTCATGGGTAAATATACTTTGTATCTCAAGGTTCATGTTTGCAACGTAACAGAGTTCCAATTAACTCCCATGCATGCAGTTAATATATTTTATGTCTTTTATATTAAATTGTTTTTGTAGATTTGCTTCTATATTTTCATAAAGCATGCTTTCTGTCTTATTCTAAGTATTAGGATAATTTTACAAGGCTTAAAACATAAAGTTCAATATAATATTATGGTTTTCATACAGGAATTATATGTAAATATAACATCATAATAAAGTAATGATGTCGTATAAATAACGTTACATTGGCAACATACAATTGATATATATATATATGTCGCACCTAGTAGCCAGAACGCACTTCTCAGCCTACTATGCAAGGCCCGATTTGCCTAATAAGCCAAATTTTCATGAATTAATTGTTTTTTGACTACCTAACTTACCTAACCTAACCTAACCTAACTTTTTCGGCTACCTAACCTAACCTAACGTATAAAGATAGGTTAGGTTAGGTTAGGTAGGGCTGGTTAGGTTCGGTCATATATTAATTTTAACTCCAATAAAAAAAATTGACTTCATACATAATGAAATGGGTAGTGTTACAAAATAGATGTGGGGCTTCTATGGGGTACTGGTACTATTAAGGGGTAAGGGTAGTTAGAAGATAAGAGTATCAAATATGGGAGAGCTAAAAGGCCCGGCCCCCAAAATAAACTATCCACAGTAGTAATAACTTGCTACTAGACCATATATGTTAGTCTAAGGGTTGATCAATGCGCTCCCACACTGGAAGAAGAGATACTCTGTAATTCATGTACTTATTTATTAACCCCTTAACAACCCCCCATATACACTCACACCAATAACAATAATAATAATAACTTTACCACGCTATCTTACGTTAAAAGCCTTGGTCCACTTAGACAGGATACAAGGTTTACACTAATAACAAGCTAGGGTAAAGTACTACTGGATAAGCACTGAAGCTGGATGCAGCTTAGGGTAGGGAAACCACGTGGGACCCTAATACAAAACACAACACTTAGGGGTACCCAAAACACTGGCAAATACTACCCCCAGGTCTCACCAATCGTTACTACCAGAGTAGGTACACTTAATAACGCCCCGTACTTAACTTAAGGATACAGGAACTTCAGGTAAGGGAAATAAGTAAGAGGAGAAGGGAGAAGAGTAGGGGTGCAGCCACAGAGTAGGTCTTATCCGCACGAACACCAGCCAAAAAAGAGAGAGCTAGCGACCAGCTGCCTCCCTCATGTCGTGGTGCCGGAAGGAGCCTAATTGATCGTGCAGCTAAGCACATTAAAGATCTTCCCCTATGCAACGTATTGTTACTTTATGAATGATTAGAAAGTATTAGTAAGCAAAGTTGGTGCCTATGTTATTATTTAATAATCAACCCCCAGCTCAGTCTTTAAATGCTCTTTGAGAAACAATAATAGTCTTACGTCTGGCAGGGAAGATACAAACAATTGCCATTCGAGATGCACAACTGTACTACCAGAAAGTTTAATAGCTCAATTTTGACCTCTGGTTTCCACTGGAGAACCCAGGGTCGTAACACTCCTCCCCCCTTCAGAGAAAAAAAAATGTGACTACTAGAATAGTAGTCATATTTTTTTGTAAGAGTATACAGAGAATAAAAAGAAAAAACATATGACAAAAACAAAAAATCAATCAAAAACAATTTCTCTGCAAAAAAAAAAATACAAAGGAGTTCTCTGAAAGAAAAAAAAAACATACACAAAAAAATAAAAGAACAGGGAAGTAAATAATTTGGACACGGAATATTTAATGTCACAGGAGAACCTAAAAAAAATTAACTAAAGCATGACAGTTGGTAAATGGCTTTCTGTGGCTCAGATGAATGTTATTCAGGCAACCGGGACAGAGCGTCGGCTATCACGTTGAGTCTGCCCGGTAGGTGGGTAATGGAAAGATTGAAGTCCTGTAGGTACAATGCCCACCTGAGGATGCGTTTATTCTTACCCTTCATCTGAGTCAGGAAGACTAGTGGGTTATGGTCCGTGTACACTTCCACTATATTACCTGTGAGGTAAACTTCAAACTTTTTACATGTTAACACTAGCGCCAACGCCTCTTTTTCTACCACTGAATAATTGCGTTGCGCCTTGTCGAATTTCACAGAGTAATAATATACTGGGTGTTCCACCTGATCATCCCCAGTTTGCAACAACACTGCACCAGCACCCGAGTCAGACGCGTCAACATGAATTTTAAACGGTCGGTCGAACCTTGGACTAGCAAGCACTGGGGCGGAAGCTAAGATCAATTTCAAATTTTTAAATGCCTCTGCACAGTCTGATGACCACTTAAATTTAACGGCTTTCCGCAACAAGTCTGTGAGAGGAGTGGCAACACTGGAAAAGTTCTGACAAAAACGTCGATAGTACGCACACATACCGATAAATCTTTGAACGTCCTTTTTAGACTTTAGTACTGGATACTCCAGAATGGCATTGATTTTATCTTGCCGAGGTAACACTTTTCCTTGGCCCACTTCATAACCGAGGTACGTCACTGTGCCTTGGCCAAAATGACACTTTTTAGCATTTAAGGTAAGATTTGCCCTTTTCAAGATGGCAAACAACTGGCGTAACCTAGCTATGTGGTCAGCCCAATTACTGTCAAACAGCACGATATCATCTAAATACGCCCGACAATTTGGCACCTTAGCGAGTAGAGAGTTCATGAGTCTCTGGAACGTGGCAGGGGCATTACGCAAGCCGAACGGTAACACTTGATACTCAAAAACACCCTCGGGTGTCACAAACGCCGTTAGCTGTTTAGCACGTTCAGTGAGTGGGATTTGATAATACCCCCTCGAGAGGTCGAATTTCGAAACGTACTTGGCATTTTCCAACTCGTCGATGCAGTCCTCGAGGAGGGGCAGCGGATAGGAATCCACAATGGTCACCTTGTTGAGCTGCCGATAGTCGGTGCATAATCGCCAGGAGCCGTCTGGTTTGGGGACCAAAAGGCAGGGCGAGCACCAAGAGCCCTGGCTCGGCCGGATGAGGCCGTGCTGGAGCAAGAAGTCGACCTCCTTCCGTACGATGGCCTTCTTTTCTGGACTCATCCGATAGGGTTGAAGGCGAATGGGAGTGTAGTCCGTCAACTCGACATCATGGCAAATGGCATCAGTCTGGGTCGGGACATCCCCGAACAGACTGGAGAATTCATCAACCAACGACTGCACCTCTTCATGTTGGGCCATCTGCAAATGGGACAGTTCCTCCACAGCATTCACAGAACTAGAATTATTTAAAATGAGATTAGTTGGGTCCCCAGAACAATCATCCCCTCTCTCACTGGAAATGGAAACATTGGTTAGTGCAATGGGCCTGGGGCCCTGGAACTTCAGTCGATTTACATGTATGAGCATTACCTGGTTACGTTTGTCAGAGTGCCTCACTTTGTACGTGAGGTCCCCAGTCTTTTCTGTCACAATGTAGGGGCCTTCGTACTTGTGGGACATAGTGTTCCCTAGTCGAGGCTTTAAAACCAGGACAGGGTCGCCAGCTGAAATACCCGTAACTTAGATTTAGCATCGTTACGTTCTTTCATCTTTTCTTGGGCCTTGCCAAGATACTTAAATGCAGCCGCCTTGCAGTCCTTGAGTCTCTGGTGGTGTTGCGCAAAGAAAGCCGAACCTTCGGTTAACGTTACGTTCCCTAACAGATTCTCCTGTAACATTTGCAAGGGTCCACGAACTTTATGGCCAAAGACTAACTCAAAAGGAGAACAGCCCAGTGAACTTTGTAATCCCTCTCTAGCCGCAAACAAAACATACGGTAAATTCTCATCCCAGAAGGTGTGGGAACTCTCGCACGATGTCTTCAACATCTGCTTCAGAGTTAGATGGAAACGTTCAATTACCCCTGACTCTGTGGATGGTATGGGCTGGAAACCTTATGAGTTATTTCATGTTCCTTACAAAATTGCTCGAAAACATCAGATTTAAAATTAGTACCATTGTCAGTTTGCATGACCCGAGGCAGTCCAAAAGTGGAAAAAAATTGCAACATACGAGCAACAACAGTTTTTGCTCGGATGTTCCTTACAGCAAAAGCCTCTGGGTAACGAGTAGTGATACACATCATCGTGATTAGGTAAATATTACCAGACTTAGTTCTAGGTAATGGTCCAACACAGTCCATTACCACATGAGAAAATGGTTCCTCTGGCACGACAATAGGCCTTAGAGGAGCTTTAGGTGGAGTCTGGTTTGGTTTCCCAACCAGTTGACAAACAATACACGCATTACAAAATTTTGCCACATCGCTTTTCAGCTTGGGCCAGAAAAAATACTTTAAAATTTTGTGATACGTAATATTAATACCTTGATGTCCCCCCATAGGATCATCATGAGCAGCTGCCAAAACTCTTTCTCTATAGCAGGTCGGCAACATAACCTGGTGGACTACCTCCCACTCATTTGACAAGGGAGCACTCTGTGGTCTCCATTTTCTCATCAAAATCCGATCATTGTAGTAGTACCCAGTTGCTGCGTCTACAATTTCCTCCATAGAGACAGCTGTCTCATGACAATCTGCAAGAGTGGGGTCAGCTTTCTGTAACTCACTCAAGGAGGCATCTAGGCCTTGGTCAGATGCCATTGGCCGAGGCTCAACAGTGTTCTCCTCCACCTCCCCACTACTCTCGGTAGATGGCTCTCCACAATGTCCTCGGCCACGTCATCGAGTCGGGCCATGAATGTGTCCGCGAGGTCCACTTGGTTTTCACCACTCGGAAAGTTCCTTGTGTCCTCGGGATTTACCACCTTGGTAAGCACAGGGCTGCCCTTACATTTAAGTCCTATAGACCTGGTCACCGCGCACGCAGGGTACACAACATTATCCTCTGCGGCGGGTGGATCCAGGCAAACCTTAGGGGTAGGCAACATAATAGGCAGTCTGGAGTCCCCTACCTTATCCCCTGCTAAATCATTACCCACTATTACATCAACATTAGGGAAAGGTAGGTATGAAGTGACTCCGACTGTACAAACACCCTTGTGGAAATCATATTCCAGGGTAACCTTATGGAGGGGTACTGCTCGAGTATCACTAGTGACACCCTCGACCAGCACCACCTCTCCAGTGTCGAGAGTGTTGGCACCTTGCAACGCACTCTCTAAAATTAAAGTCTGGATGGCACCGGTGTCTCGGAAGATCACCACGTCCTTCCAGGAAGACCCCTCAGACAAAAGTAGTCTCCCTTTCGATAAGAATGGGGTAAGCAAGTCCAACCACTGTGGGTTGGAGGTCTTACTCCCTAACCCTTCTGAAAGCCTCAAGCCCTGTGTCACAACTAGAGCATAGGGTCTTTTTTCAGGGTACAGTTGCCAACAACGGCTAATATTGTGGTTTGAACGATTACAGTGACCACAAAAACGTCGGGGAGAAGAGACATTACTAACAGAATTACCCTTCGGTTCACCTTTAGGTGCCGTTGGGCTAGACACTTTAACAGGGTTAGTTATGTCTGAAACAGAAGGTGCATTAGGTAAAGGGTTAGAATGAGCTGGTCTGGACTGGCTGTGGGTATAAGTTTTGCTACTCTGTGGGGTATAATTATTTTTATTGGGCCTTTTGCCCGCCAATTGGTAGTTTTCTGCCAACTTGGCCAAATCCCCTATTTTAGAATTTACCTCTACCCTTCCTCTAATGTAATTTGAAACATTCTCTGGCATAATATCTATAAAATGCTCCATTAAAACTAAGTTCCTGAGAGCCTCGTATGTTTCGGCTTTCGCCGAGCGAATCCATCTATCAAATAATCGAATTTGATCATTCACAAATTCAGTGAGCGGTTGGTTGTGAGTAGGCCTAAGGTTACGATAAACTTGGCGGTGAGCTTCAGGAGTAATTTCATATGCCCGCAAAATACATTCCCTGACTTTATCATATTCGAAACACTCGTCGTCAGGCATGTTTATAAAAATATCTTGTGCTTTACCCCTAAGTCTTCCCTGTAGGATTTTCACCCACTCTTCCTTTGGCCAGTTCATGGACATGGCCAATCTCTGAAAATGGTTGAAAAACCTTTCAGGGTCTGACTCGGAAAATTCAGGCAAATTATGCTTTTTCTCATAATGCCTGGGGTTTGAATCCCCGGCAGGTGGAGGTCCAGTGGCATTCACTCTAATTCTAGCCTCCTCGGTTTTGAGTCTTTGCTCCTCTAATTTTATTTTTGCTAACTCTAAAGCTAATTCTCTCTCCCTATGAGTTGCACTTTCTGCTTGGCTAGGCTGGCATAAAGGTGTATCACTTGCCAATAGTTCTTCATCAATACAATGTTGTAATATTTCATTCACCAAAGTCCACTTTTTATCTGCGACATTTAATTCTAGGCCAAATTCCTGGCCTAACAATACTAAATTAGACTTTTTAAGTTTCTTTATCTCTACCACTGAAGGCTCCCTTGCCAGTTTTTGCATTTCAGAAGACATAACTAATAATTTTAGCTCCCAGCCAAAGAAAAAATTAAAAAATAAAAAATTGGAAAAAAAAACAAAAATTTGCACGGCCCCTAACACAAGGCCACACTAACCTTAATCGTGAAGGGATCCAGCTGGGTGTCCAGTCAGTGCAAGAATGTCCTTTGCTAGATGAGCTGGACCCTAGGCTAGCACACAACCGTTCTGCGGAAAACAAAAAATTTTAATTTTGGCACTCAAGAATCTAATTTTTTTACACTTATAATGTTCATCCCGGACTGGCCAACCACTTGTTACAAAATAGATGTGGGGCTTCTATGGGGTACTGGTACTATTAAGGGGTAAGGGTAGTTAGAAGACAAGAGTATCAAATATGGGAGAGCTAAAAGGCCCGGCCCCCAAAATAAACTATCCACAGTAGTAATAACTTGCTACTAGACCATATATGTTAGTCTAAGGGTTGATCAATGCGCTCCCACACTGGAAGAAGAGATACTCTGTAATTCATGTACTTATTTATTAACCCCTTAACAACCCCCCATATACACTCACACCAATAACAATAATAATAATAACTTTACCACGCTATCTTACGTTAAAAGCCTTGGTCCACTTAGACAGGATACAAGGTTTACACTAATAACAAGCTAGGGTAAAGTACTACTGGATAAGCACTGAAGCTGGATGCAGCTTAGGGTAGGGAAACCACGTGGGACCCTAATACAAAACACAACACTTAAGGGTACCCAAAACACTGGCAAATACTACCCCCAGGTCTCACCAATCGTTACTACCAGAGTAGGTACACTTAATAACGCCCCGTACTTAACTTAAGGATACAGGAACTTCAGGTAAGGGAAATAAGTAAGAGGAGAAGGGAGAAGAGTAGGGGTGCAGCCACAGAGTAGGTCTTATCCGCACGAACACCAGCCAAAGAAGAGAGAGCTAGCGACCAGCTGCCTCCCTCATGTCGTGGTGCCGGAAGGAGCCTAATTGATCGTGCAGCTAAGCACATTAAAGATCTTCCCCTATGCAACGTATTGTTACTTTATGAATGATTAGAAAGTATTAGTAAGCAAAGTTGGTGCCTATGTTATTATTTAATAATCAACCCCCAGCTCAGTCTTTAAATGCTCTTTGAGAAACAATAATAGTCTTACGTCTGGCAGGGAAGATACAAACAATTGCCATTCGAGATGCACAACTGTACTACCAGAAAGTTTAATAGCTCAATTTTGACCTCTGGTTTCCACTGGAGAACCCAGGGTCGTAACAGGTAGCTTTATCATTTCATAAGAAAAAAAATAGAGAAAATATATTAATTAAGGAAAACTTGGCTTATTAGGCAAATCGGGCCTTGCATAGTAGGTTGAGAAGTGCATTCTGGCTACTAGGTCTATATATATATATATATATATATATATATATATATATATATATATATATATATATATATATATATATATATATATATATATATATATATATGTCGTACCTAATAGCCAGAACGCACTTCTCAGCCTACTATTCAAGGCCCGATTTGCCTAATAAGCCAAGTTTTCATGAATTTATGTTTTTTCGTCTACCTAACCTACCTAACCTAACCTAACCTAGCTTTTTTTGGCTACCTAACCTAACCTTACCTATAAATATAGGTTAGGTTAGGTTAGGTAGGGTTGGTTAGGTTCGGTCATATATCTACGTTAATTTTAACTCCAATAAAAAAAAATTGACCTCATACATAGAGAAAAGGGTTGCTTTATCATTTCATAAGAAAAAAATTATAGTAAATATATTAATTCAGGAAAACTTGGCTTATTAGGCAAATCGGGCCTTGAATAGTAGGCTGAGAAGTGAGTTCTGGCTACTAGGTACGACATATATATATATATATATATATATATATATATGTCGTACCTAGTAGCCAGAATGCACTTCTCAGCCTACTATGCAAGGCCCGTTTGCCTAATAAGCCAAGTTTTCCTGAATTAATATATTTTCTATAATTTTTTTCTCATGAAATGATAAAGCTACCCATTTCATTATGTATGAGGTAAATTTTTGTTTATTGGTGTTAAAATTAACGTAGATATATGACCGAACCTAACCAACCCTACCTAACCTAACCTAACCTATCTCTATAGGTTAGGTTAGGTTAGGTAGCCAAAAAAGTTAGGTTAGGTAGGTTAGGTAGTCGAAAAACAATTATTTCATGAAAACTTGGCTTATTAGGCAAATCGGGCCTTGCATAGTAGGCCGAGAAGTGCGTTCTGGCTACTAGGTACGACATATATATATATATATATATATATATATATATATATATATATATATATATATATATAAATAAATATATATATATATATATATATATATATATATATATATATATATATATATATATATATATATATATATATATATATATATATATATATATATATATATATATATATGGCTGCAAAAATCACTGACCTAAAGAGAATGCTGGACAGGATTGACAAGATTGATGCCCATGATGCTCTCTTTCTCCTCACAAGATGCCTGTCTCTCCCTAAGTTGACCTACTTTTTGAGATGTTCTCCATCCTACAGCAGCCCTAAGTTAAATGTGTATGACACCCTTCTGAGGTCCAATGTGGTGAAAGTCCTGAACCTGCCATTGGACGACTCTCAGTGGGAGCAAGCAACCTTTCCTGTAAGACTCGGCGGCCTTGGTGTCCGCACAGCCTCCCAAATTGCTCTTCCAGCCTTCCTTTCCTCCTCCCATGCATCGCACGACCTCGTCAGAGATATTTTACCTGCAACCCTGAGAGATTCAGCAGGAATACACGATCCTGCTTTCACTGAATGTTCAAATCAGTGGGATGTTCTTGCAGCCCCAGCAACCATTATAGAGCCAACAAAACAACACAAACAGTCCGGCTGGGACCACTCTCTAGTGGAAAAAGTAGCTGAGGCCATGCTCAGCGTCGCAACATCAGACAAGGAGAAAGCCCGCCTCAGAGCAGTGTGTGCCCCCAATGCAGGAGACTTCCTCCTGGCAGTACCCATGTCAGCAATGGGCACGTGCCTAGATCCAGAATCCCTTCGTGTAGCAGTGGCCCTCCGCCTTGGTGCCCCAGTTCACACTGAATACAAGTGTATTTGCAAAAGGGTGGAAGCAGACCAATATGGACTGCATGGGTTGCATTGCGGAAGCACAAAGGGCTGGCATGCAAGAAACAATGAGGTCAATGACATCATCAAGAGAAGCCTTGTCTCAGCTAGGTGCCCAGCGGAGAGAAAACCTCGAATCCTAGGGGTCCAAAACCCGGATTTCCCCGCACTTCACCCTGATGGCATCACCATATACTCATGGAAGGAGGGTAGACAGTTGGTGTGGGACTACACATGTGTATCCACCCTGGCTGACACCTATGTACACTTCGGAGCTGATCAAGCAGGTGGGGCGGCCAACCACAGGGAAACAGCAAAATCGCTCAAGTACAGGCGACTGGAAGGTCAATACCTCTTTGTTCCCATAGCGTCTGAGACGCATGGCCCCTGGGGCAAGAGTGCCTTGGGATTTCTCAAGGAATTGGGTTCCAAGCTCATTGACGTCACCAGAGACCCAAGGGCTTCCAGTTTTTTGTTTCAGCATCTCAGTGTGGCGATCCATAGGGGAAATGCTTGCTGCGTCCTCGGTTCCTGTCCAGAATCGGAGGAGCTTCAAGAGATCCATAACCTTTAGGCATTTGTCTTGTATGTTTTGTAACCTTTAAATACACAATAAAGGAAAAAAAAAAAAAAAAAAAGGAAGGGGGGTGGCAGGAGACAAGCACACAGAAATTGTATTGGAGGGGACCTACATTCCCTCCAATGCGTTATGTGTGGTTTCCTCCGAGGCTATGGGTCCCTCTTCTTCCAGACAGAGGTGGTACTCCCTTCTATATTAAAAAAAAAAATATATATATATATATATATATATATATATATATATATATATATATATATATATATATATATATATATATATATATATATATATATATATGTTATAAGAAGGTAAATTGGATAGGTTTACATAAAGTAAAAAAAAAAATGTTGACTGAAAATTGTTTATTTTTAAATATAAAGCATGAAAACATTATAATTCCATAGCATTCACTATTATTTTTAAATTTGTACATAAATCTTAAAAAAACTGTGTCTCAAGAATATATGTTTTCAGTTATCTCTAATGGCCTTAAGAACGTCAGAAATAAGTATTTATGTCAATAGTTACATTATTACCTCTGTGGCTCCATTTAAAAACGTCCACAAACGTTCTGTGTTTGCTGGGATGTACATGATAAGAGTCTTTCTTCATTATTGTAATGAAATATATAATGATTTACTAGGTTTAAATTAATAATATATAATGATTTAAATCTAGACAAACTTTCAAATACAGCTTAGGGTAGGGAAACCACGTGGGACCCTAATACAAAACACAACACTTAGGGGTACCCAAAACACTGGCAAATACTACCCCCAGCTCTCACCAATCGTTACTACCAGAGTAGGTACACTTAATAACGCCCCGTACTTAACTTAAGGATACAGGAACTTCAGGTAAGGGAAATAAGTAAGAGGAGAAGGGAGAAGAGTAGGGGTGCAGCCACAGAGTAGGTCTTATCCGCACGAACACCAGCCAAAGAAGAGAGAGCTAGCGACCAGCTGCCTCCCTCATGTCGTGGTGCCGGAAGGAGCCTAATTGATCGTGCAGCTAAGCACATTAAAGATCTTCCCCTATGCAACGTATTGTTACTTTATGAATGATTAGAAAGTATTAGTAAGCAATGTTGGTGCCTATGTTATTATTTAATAATCAACCCCCAGCTCAGTCTTTAAATGCTCTTTGAGAAACAATAATAGTCTTACGTCTGGCAGGGAAGATACAAACAATTGCCATTCGAGATGCACAACTGTACTACCAGAAAGTTTAATAGCTCAATTTTGACCTCTGGTTTCCACTGGAGAACCCAGGGTCGTAACACTCCTCCCCCCTTCAGAGAAAAAAAAATGTGACTACTAGAATAGTAGTCATATTTTTTTGTAAGAGTATACAGAGAATAAAAAGAAAAAACATATGACAAAAACAAAAAATCAATCAAAAACAATTTCTCTGCAAAAAAAAAAAAATACAAAGGAGTTCTCTGAAAGAAAAAAAAAAACATACACAAAAAAATAAAAGAACAGGGAAGTAAATAAATTGGACACGGAATATTTAATGTCACAGGAGAACCTAAAAAAAATTAACTAAAGCATGACAGTTGGTAAATGGCTTTCTGTGGCTCAGATGAATGTTATTCAGGCAACCGGGACAGAGCGTCGGCTATCACGTTGAGTCTGCCCGGTAGGTGGGTAATGGAAAGATTGAAGTCCTGTAGGTACAATGCCCACCTGAGGATGCGTTTATTCTTACCCTTCATCTGAGTCAGGAAGACTAGTGGGTTATGGTCCGTGTACACTTCCACTATATTACCTGTGAGGTAAACTTCAAACTTTTTACATGTTAACACTAGCGCCAACGCCTCTTTTTCTACCACTGAATAATTGCGTTGCGCCTTGTCGAATTTCACAGAGTAATAATATACTGGGTGTTCCACCTGATCATCCCCAGTTTGCAACAACACTGCACCAGCACCCGAGTCAGACGCGTCAACATGAATTTTAAACGGTCGGTCGAACCTTGGACTAGCAAGCACTGGGGCGGAAGCTAAGATCAATTTCAAATTTTTAAATGCCTCTGCACAGTCTGATGACCACTTAAATTAAACGGCTTTCCGCAACAAGTCTGTGAGAGGAGTGGCAACACTGGAAAAGTTCTGACAAAAACGTCGATAGTACGCACACATACCGATAAATCTTTGAACGTCCTTTTTAGACTTTAGTACTGGATACTCCAGAATGGCATTGATTTTATCTTGCCGAGGTAACACTTTTCCTTGGCCCACTTCATAACCGAGGTACGTCACTGTGCCTTGGCCAAAATGACACTTTTTAGCATTTAAGGTAAGATTTGCCCTTTTCAAGATGGCAAACAACTGGCGTAACCTAGCTATGTGGTCAGCCCAATTACTGTCAAACAGCACGATATCATCTAAATACGCCCGACAATTTGGCACCTTAGCGAGTAGAGAGTTCATGAGTCTCTGGAACGTGGCAGGGGCATTACGCAAGCCGAACGGTAACACTTGATACTCAAAAACACCCTCGGGTGTCACAAACGCCGTTAGCTGTTTAGCACGTTCAGTGAGTGGGATTTGATAATACCCCCTCGAGAGGTCGAATTTCGAAACGTACTTGGCATTTTCCAACTCGTCGATGCAGTCCTCGAGGAGGGGCAGCGGATATGAATCCACAAAAGTCACCTTGTTGAGCTGCCGATAGTCGGTGCATAATCGCCAGGAGCCGTCTGGTTTGGGGACCAAAAGGCAGGGCGAGCACCAAGAGCCCTGGCTCGGCCGGATGAGGCCGTGCTGGAGCAAGAAGTCGACCTCCTTCCGTACGATGGCCTTCTTTTCTGGACTCATCCGATAGGGTTGAAGGCGAATGGGAGTGTAGTCCGTCAACTCGACATCATGGCAAATGGCATCAGTCTGGGTCGGGACATCCCCGAACAGACTGGAGAATTCATCAACCAACGACTGCACCTCTTCATGTTGGGCCATCTGCAAATGGGACAGTTCCTCCACAGCATTCACAGAACTAGAATTATTGAAAATGAGATTAGTTGGGTCCCCAGAACAATCATCCCCTCTCTCACTGGAAATGGAAACATTGGTTAGTGCAATGGGCCTGGGGCCCTGGAACTTCAGTCGATTTACATGTATGAGCATTACCTGGTTACGTTTGTCAGAGTGCCTCACTTTGTACGTGAGGTCCCCAGTCTTTTCTGTCACAATGTAGGGGCCTTCGTACTTGTGGGACATAGTGTTCCCTAGTCGAGGCTTTAAAACCAGGACAGGGTCGCCAGCTGAAATACCCGTAACTTAGATTTAGCATCGTTACGTTCTTTCATCTTTTCTTGGGCCTTGCCAAGATACTTAAATGCAGCCGCCTTGCAGTCCTTGAGTCTCTGGTGGTGTTGCGCAAAGAAAGCCGAACCTTCGGTTAACGTTACGTTCCCTAACA
This sequence comes from Procambarus clarkii, assembly GCF_040958095.1. NCBI lineage: Eukaryota > Metazoa > Arthropoda > Malacostraca > Decapoda > Cambaridae > Procambarus > Procambarus clarkii. The sequence goes on from NC_091220.1 coordinate 21,526,947, forward strand.
GATTCTCCTGTAACATTTGCAAGGGTCCACGAACTTTATGGCCAAAGACTAACTCAAAAGGAGAACAGCCCAGTGAACTTTGTAATCCCTCTCTAGCCGCAAACAAAACATACGGTAAATTCTCATCCCAGAAGGTGTGGGAACTCTCGCACGATGTCTTCAACATCTGCTTCAGAGTTAGATGGAAACGTTCAATTACCCCTGACTCTGTGGATGGTATGGGCTGGAAACCTTATGAGTTATTTCATGTTCCTTACAAAATTGCTCGAAAACATCAGATTTAAAATTAGTACCATTGTCAGTTTGCATGACCCGAGGCAGTCCAAAAGTGGAAAAAAATTGCAACATACGAGCAACAACAGTTTTTGCTCGGATGTTCCTTACAGCAAAAGCCTCTGGGTAACGAGTAGTGATACACATCATCGTGATTAGGTAAATATTACCAGACTTAGTTCTAGGTAATGGTCCAACACAGTCCATTACCACATGAGAAAATGGTTCCTCTGGCACGACAATAGGCCTTAGAGGAGCTTTAGGTGGAGTCTGGTTTGGTTTCCCAACCAGTTGACAAACAATACACGCATTACAAAATTTTGCCACATCGCTTTTCAGCTTGGGCCAGAAAAAATACTTTAAAATTTTGTGATACGTAATATTAATACCTTGATGTCCCCCCATAGGATCATCATGAGCAGCTGCCAAAACTCTTTCTCTATAGCAGGTCGGCAACATAACCTGGTGGACTACCTCCCACTCATTTGACAAGGGAGCACTCTGTGGTCTCCATTTTCTCATCAAAATCCGATCATTGTAGTAGTACCCAGTTGCTGCGTCTACAATTTCCTCCATAGAGACAGCTGTCTCATGACAATCTGCAAGAGTGGGGTCAGCTTTCTGTAACTCACTCAAGGAGGCATCTAGGCCTTGGTCAGATGCCATTGGCCGAGGCTCAACAGTGTTCTCCTCCACCTCCCCACTACTCTCGGTAGATGGCTCTCCACAATGTCCTCGGCCACGTCATCGAGTCGGGCCATGAATGTGTCCGCGAGGTCCACTTGGTTTTCACCACTCGGAAAGTTCCTTGTGTCCTCGGGATTTACCACCTTGGTAAGCACAGGGCTGCCCTTACATTTAAGTCCTATAGACCTGGTCACCGCGCACGCAGGGTACACAACATTATCCTCTGCGGCGGGTGGATCCAGGCAAACCTTAGGGGTAGGCAACATAATAGGCAGTCTGGAGTCCCCTACCTTATCCCCTGCTAAATCATTACCCACTATTACATCAACATTAGGGAAAGGTAGGTATGAAGTGACTCCGACTGTACAAACACCCTTGTGGAAATCATATTCCAGGGTAACCTTATGGAGGGGTACTGCTCGAGTATCACTAGTGACACCCTCGACCAGCACCACCTCTCCAGTGTCGAGAGTGTTGGCACCTTGCAACGCACTCTCTAAAATTAAAGTCTGGATGGCACCGGTGTCTCGGAAGATCACCACGTCCTTCCAGGAAGACCCCTCAGACAAAAGTAGTCTCCCTTTCGATAAGAATGGGGTAAGCAAGTCCAACCACTGTGGGTTGGAGGTCTTACTCCCTAACCCTTCTGAAAGCCTCAAGCCCTGTGTCACAACTAGAGCATTGGGTCTTTTTTCAGGGTACAGTTGCCAACAACGGCTAATATTGTGGTTTGAACGATTACAGTGACCACAAAAACGTCGGGGAGAAGAGACATTACTAACAGAATTACCCTTCGGTTCACCTTTAGGTGCCGTTGGGCTAGACACTTTAACAGGGTTAGTTATGTCTGAAACAGAAGGTGCATTAGGTAAAGGGTTAGAATGAGCTGGTCTGGACTGGCTGTGGGTATAAGTTTTGCTACTCTGTGGGGTATAATTATTTTTATTGGGCCTTTTGCCCGCCAATTGGTAGTTTTCTGCCAACTTGGCCAAATCCCCTATTTTAGAATTTACCTCTACCCTTCCTCTAATGTAATTTGAAACATTCTCTGGCATAATATCTATAAAATGCTCCATTAAAACTAAGTTCCTGAGAGCCTCGTATGTTTCGGCTTTCGCCGAGCGAATCCATCTATCAAATAATCGAATTTGATCATTCACAAATTCAGTGAGCGGTTGGTTGTGAGTAGGCCTAAGGTTACGATAAACTTGGCGGTGAGCTTCAGGAGTAATTTCATATGCCCGCAAAATACATTCCCTGACTTTATCATATTCGAAACACTCGTCGTCAGGCATGTTTATAAAAATATCTTGTGCTTTACCCCTAAGTCTTCCCTGTAGGATTTTCACCCACTCTTCCTTTGGCCAGTTCATGGACATGGCCAATCTCTGAAAATGGTTGAAAAACCTTTCAGGGTCTGACTCGGAAAATTCAGGCAAATTATGCTTTTTCTCATAATGCCTGGGGTTTGAATCCCCGGCAGGTGGAGGTCCAGTGGCATTCACTCTAATTCTAGCCTCCTCGGTTTTGAGTCTTTGCTCCTCTAATTTTATTTTTGCTAACTCTAAAGCTAATTCTCTCTCCCTATGAGTTGCACTTTCTGCTTGGCTAGGCTGGCATAAAGGTGTATCACTTGCCAATAGTTCTTCATCAATACAATGTTGTAATATTTCATTCACCAAAGTCCACTTTTTATCTGCGACATTTAATTCTAGGCCAAATTCCTGGCCTAACAATACTAAATTAGACTTTTTAAGTTTCTTTATCTCTACCACTGAAGGCTCCCTTGCCAGTTTTTGCATTTCAGAAGACATAACTAATAATTTTAGCTCCCAGCCAAAGAAAAAATTAAAAAATAAAAAATTGGAAAAAAAAACAAAAATTTGCACGGCCCCTAACACAAGGCCACACTAACCTTAATCGTGAAGGGATCCAGCTGGGTGTTCAGTCAGTGCAAGAATGTCCTTTGCTAGATGAGCTGGACCCTAGGCTAGCACACAACCGTTCTGCGGAAAACAAAAAATTTTAATTTTGGCACTCAAGAATCTAATTTTTTTACACTTATAATGTTCATCCCGGACTGGCCAACCACTTGTTACAAAATAGATGTGGGGCTTCTATGGGGTACTGGTACTATTAAGGGGTAAGGGTAGTTAGAAGACAAGAGTATCAAATATGGGAGAGCTAAAAGGCCCGGCCCCCAAAATAAACTATCCACAGTAGTAATAACTTGCTACTAGACCATATATGTTAGTCTAAGGGTTGATCAATGCGCTCCCACACTGGAAGAAGAGATACTCTGTAATTCATGTACTTATTTATTAACCCCTTAACAACCCCCCATATACACTCACACCAATAACAATAATAATAATAACTTTACCACGCTATCTTACGTTAAAAGCCTTGGTCCACTTAGACAGGATACAAGGTTTACACTAATAACAAGCTAGGGTAAAGTACTACTGGATAAGCACTGAAGCTGGATGCAGCTTAGGGTAGGGAAACCACGTGGGACCCTAATACAAAACACAACACTTAGGGGTACCCAAAACACTGGCAAATACTACCCCCAGGTCTCACCAATCGTTACTACCAGAGTAGGTACACTTAATAACGCCCCGTACTTAACTTAAGGATACAGGAACTTCAGGTAAGGGAAATAAGTAAGAGGAGAAGGGAGAAGAGTAGGGGTGCAGCCACAGAGTAGGTCTTATCCGCACGAACACCAGCCAAAGAAGAGAGAGCTAGCGACCAGCTGCCTCCCTCATGTCGTGGTGCCGGAAGGAGCCTAATTGATCGTGCAGCTAAGCACATTAAAGATCTTCCCCTATGCAACGTATTGTTACTTTATGAATGATTAGAAAGTATTAGTAAGCAAAGTTGGTGCCTATGTTATTATTTAATAATCAACCCCCAGCTCAGTCTTTAAATGCTCTTTGAGAAACAATAATAGTCTTACGTCTGGCAGGGAAGATACAAACAATTGCCATTCGAGATGCACAACTGTACTACCAGAAAGTTTAATAGCTCAATTTTGACCTCTGGTTTCCACTGGAGAACCCAGGGTCGTAACAGGTAGCTTTATCATTTCATAAGAAAAAAAATAGAGAAAATATATTAATTAAGGAAAACTTGGCTTATTAGGCAAATCGGGCCTTGCATAGTAGGTTGAGAAGTGCATTCTGGCTACTAGGTCTATATATATATATATATATATATATATATATATATATATATATATATATATATATATATATATATATATATATATGTCGTACCTAGTAGCCAGAACGCACTTCTCAGCCTACTATGCAAGGCCCGTTTGCCTAATAAGCCAAGTTTTCCTGAATTAATATATTTTCTATAATTTTTTTCTGATGAAATGATAAAGCTACTCATTTCATTATGTATGAGGTAAATTTTTGTTTATTGGTGTTAAAATTAACGTAGATATATGACCGAACCTAACCAACCCTACCTAACCTAACCTAACCTATCTCTATAGGTTAGGTTAGGTTAGGTAGCCAAAAAAGTTAGGTTAGGTAGGTTAGGTAGTCGAAAAACAATTATTTCATGAAAACTTGGCTTATTAGGCAAATCGGGCCTTGCATAGTAGGCCGAGAAGTGCGTTCTGGCTACTAGGTACGACATATATATATATATATATATATATATATATATATATATATATATATATATATATATATATATATATATATATATATATATATATATATAAATATATATATATATATATATATATATATATATATATATATATATATATATATATATATATATATATATATATATATATATATATATATATATATATATATATATATATATATATATATATATGGCTGCAAAAATCACTGACCTAAAGAGAATGCTGGACAGGATTGACAAGATTGATGCCCATGATGCTCTCTTTCTCCTCACAAGATGCCTGTCTCTCCCTAAGTTGACCTACTTTTTGAGATGTTCTCCATCCTACAGCAGCCCTAAGTTAAATGTGTATGACACCCTTCTGAGGTCCAATGTGGTGAAAGTCCTGAACCTGCCATTGGACGACTCTCAGTGGGAGCAAGCAACCTTTCCTGTAAGACTCGGCGGCCTTGGTGTCCGCACAGCCTCCCAAATTGCTCTTCCAGCCTTCCTTTCCTCCTCCCATGCATCGCACGACCTCGTCAGAGATATTTTACCTGCAACCCTGAGAGATTCAGCAGGAATACACGATCCTGCTTTCACTGAATGTTCAAATCAGTGGGATGTTCTTGCAGCCCCAGCAACCATTATAGAGCCAACAAAACAACACAAACAGTCCGGCTGGGACCACTCTCTAGTGGAAAAAGTAGCTGAGGCCATGCTCAGCGTCGCAACATCAGACAAGGAGAAAGCCCGCCTCAGAGCAGTGTGTGCCCCCAATGCAGGAGACTTCCTCCTGGCAGTACCCATGTCAGCAATGGGCACGTGCCTAGATCCAGAATCCCTTCGTGTAGCAGTGGCCCTCCGCCTTGGTGCCCCAGTTCACACTGAATACAAGTGTATTTGCAAAAGGGTGGAAGCAGACCAATATGGACTGCATGGGTTGCATTGCGGAAGCACAAAGGGCTGGCATGCAAGAAACAATGAGGTCAATGACATCATCAAGAGAAGCCTTGTCTCAGCTAGGTGCCCAGCGGAGAGAAAACCTCGAATCCTAGGGGTCCAAAACCCGGATTTCCCCGCACTTCACCCTGATGGCATCACCATATACTCATGGAAGGAGGGTAGACAGTTGGTGTGGGACTACACATGTGTATCCACCCTGGCTGACACCTATGTACACTTCGGAGCTGATCAAGCAGGTGGGGCGGCCAACCACAGGGAAACAGCAAAATCGCTCAAGTACAGGCGACTGGAAGGTCAATACCTCTTTGTTCCCATAGCGTCTGAGACGCATGGCCCCTGGGGCAAGAGTGCCTTGGGATTTCTCAAGGAATTGGGTTCCAAGCTCATTGACGTCACCAGAGACCCAAGGGCTTCCAGTTTTTTGTTTCAGCATCTCAGTGTGGCGATCCATAGGGGAAATGCTTGCTGCGTCCTCGGTTCCTGTCCAGAATCGGAGGAGCTTCAAGAGATCCATAACCTTTAGGCATTTGTCTTGTATGTTTTGTAACCTTTAAATACACAATAAAGGAAAAAAAAAAAAAAAAAAAGGAAGGGGGGTGGCAGGAGACAAGCACACAGAAATTGTATTGGAGGGGACCTACATTCCCTCCAATGCGTTATGTGTGGTTTCCTCCGAGGCTATGGGTCCCTCTTCTTCCAGACAGAGGTGGTACTCCCTTCTATATTAAAAAAAAAAAAAATATATATATATATATATATATATATATATATATATATATATATATATGTTATAAGAAGGTAAATTGGATAGGTTTACATAAAGTAAAAAAAAAAATGTTGACTGAAAATTGTTTATTTTTAAATATAAAGCATGAAAACATTATAATTCCATAGCATTCACTATTATTTTTAAATTTGTACATAAATCTTAAAAAAACTGTGTCTCAAGAATATATGTTTTCAGTTATCTCTAATGGCCTTAAGAACGTCAGAAATAAGTATTTATGTCAATAGTTACATTATTACCTCTGTGGCTCCATTTAAAAAACGTCCACAAACGTTCTGTGTTTGCTGGGATGTACATGATAAGAGTCTTTCTTCATTATTGTAATGAAATATATAATGATTTACTAGGTTTAAATTAATAATATATAATGATTTAAATCTAGACAAACTTTCAAATACTTATTTCCTGCTTTTGTAACTAAAAGGAAAAGGAACTTTTGTAACTTACATAGGTTGTAACTGAAAGGAAACGATTTTAAAAGAAAATTTGTACGTGAAATAGGTTCTCCAAACATTGCACATTAGTTCCTTAATACACTGAATTCGGAGAAGTGAGAAGCGCATACCATAATGACACTGGGTGAGCCACAATAGCAATTAAATTGCAAGACAGAGAAAGAGATTAGTATTATTCACCCTAAAACAGAAGAAGACAAACACTGGAGCTTAATTGACACTATGGAAGAGAGCTTTCCTTCCTTTCCTTTCAATTTAATAAGGATGAGACAAGAAATACGATATCACACACAACAAAAGATTGAAATAGAGGTTGTGATGCGATTTTTGAGCAAGATTCTGTCCTCGGAGTTTTATCTGGTATTGCTTTCATTGATAACCTTATTAGGACAAGAAATAATAATAATGAAAGAGCTACTGATAATTACTCATATATTGGGGGAGAGCCAGTGGATGCTTGTTGAGGAAATGGATGCAGTAGAAACGGTTAGGACATATTGCAATGACAGACAAGTATTTCTCTTGTCCTGGCCTGAATTGAATAGAGGTAATAATGATCATAGTGAGGCCTTCTATGTTTTAAAAGAATTTACTGGTCAAAAACTAATCTAATTTGGAGAAGACAAGGGAGGATGCTCTGTGTGTGATGGCTTTGTTGACTTGTTAAATAAAGATTTTCATTGTGTGAAATCAAACACATGTCATAATATTAATTCTTAAATAAATTCTAATATTAATTTCTACATGAGACTGTAGTCAGATTTAAACTCAATATAATTGTCTCCTGAATAACTGTATATGTTTATATGCTATGATTTATCACTCAGTATCAACGTTGCAAAATAAATTTATTGTTTTCTGAATAACATTTCTTTAACCTTAATAGAATAAGCTGCTTAATACAGTGGGACAACAAACATGTATAAGTGATAGGTTAGGATAGGTAGGATAAGTTAGGTTAGGTAAGGCTGTTAACACGTTTTGTCTAATTAGCACCTTTGTATTAATTTATTAGAAATATTTTGTCAGGGAAATATTATGAAGTTAAGTTATAAAAAGTTGAAGTAGTTAATGCTTAAACAAGATACATTTAAAAAATATGTCTTTGGTAAAAGCTTGTTCTTAACAATATATATGAAAGAGAAAACTACTACTTAATGGAAGTTACATGAAACAGAAAAATTACAAATTTTGTGAAAAGTTGTACATGTTTAGTACGATATAATACTTAAAGTTGATTGTGTCTAGATAATGACATGTCTTAGTAAGTTTAACACAAACTATAGTTTAAATGTTACAGGAACGATGCTCTTGACAACATATTTATTAAATGAAGAACAATGTTTATTACAGTGAGAGTTTTTTTTAATGCACGAAGAAGTCCTAATAAGTACAACTTGATGAATACAGGTAACTTAGAAAGTATCCGTGATGCCTCAAAGAGTATCCTTTGTTACATGAAGATGACTTTGAGAAAATGCTTGATGTCTCTGAGAGTATCCTTGATGCCTCTGTGAGTATCCTTGATGTCTCTAAGAGTATTCTTAATGTCTCTGAGAGTATCCTTGATGTCTCTGAGAGGATCCTTAATGTCTCTGAGAGTATCCTTGATGTCTCTAAGAGTATCCTTTGTTGTGTAAAGAAGTTTCAAAGAGTATAATTGTTATGCAAAGATGCCTCAGAGAGTATGCTTCTTATGTAAAGACTGCATGGAGAGTGTTGGAGAATATCATTGATGGCACGGAGACTATCCCTTGATACGTAAAGAGGTCTTAGAATCTTTCATTTGAAGTACGAAGAATAATTTTGTTAAGAAATTTTGTGACGAAGTCACCTACAACAATTTTCTTACTTTATGAAAGTGTACAGTTAGCTGAGATGTGATATAAAGATGTTACTTTAAACTATTTTTTGAGTGCATTCTTAGTTAAGATATGACATGAAAATAAAGTTTTAGGAAATTTGATAATGCATTAAGAATAATACTAGTTGAGAAATGATGTGAAGACGTTACTTTAAATTATTTTCAGTACCATGAACTGTAATGTTAGTTAAGGAAAAATTGTCTTAGTAAATTTGTTACTGCATAAAGTGTAGTTTTGTTTAAGAACGGTGATAGTAAGAAATATTAAGCTGGAAAGAAAAATGCATTTCATAGGTTTGTTAAGGAAAAAATTATATTAATTAAGAATGGTTTTACAGAATGACTGTTACCTTAAACAATGAAATGACTTAGTAAAGTCTATCTGTCTTAATTTGTTAACAGACAGATATTACAGAAAGAGAGAGAAAGCTTGGTAAAAGTTGCCTTAGTACACTTTTGTTCTAAAGAAAAAAGAAAGGGAGAGAGAGAGAGAGAGAGCCCATACACAGAACATACAGAGCAGATAAGGAGCAAGTAATGAATGTCAAGAATATAGAGAACATGTGTATCTTATTCTTGAGGTCCTTGAGATGATTTCAGGGCTTAGTGTCCCCGCGGCCCTGTCCTCGACCAGGCCTCCTTTTTTCTTACACACACCTCAGGAAGCAGCCCGTAGCAGCTGTCTAACTCCCAGGTACCTATTTACTGCTAGGTAACAGGTGCGTCAGGGAGAAAGAAACTCTGTCCATTTGTGTCCGCCTCAACTGGGGATTGAACCCGGAACTTTAGGACTACGAATCCGAAGTGCTGTCCACTCAGCTGTCAGAAACCCTGACAGGTAGGGCAAGTAAATAATATCAAACAACGTAAAACAAGTTGTGCAGACAACATGTGAGAACATGTAAGAACACTCCCAGATTATAGAGAAGTTAAGCATAAACACTTGAGTATTGACAAGGCACAGTAAGAAGATTCACAGTCGATTCACAATCGTCTTGATAATGGTCCAGGACGGACCGAAACGTCGTCGTCTTTTTGTCTTCTAATGTGTGGTTTGGTCAGCAGTAAGAAGATTAATGGTAAATTGCGTGTTAATAGCTTTTTTTTACAAGAACATTACAGAGATAGATGTAGAATGAGGGAAATGAGAACAATACAGTAAAATGAGAGAGAGAGAGAGATAACTTTACCTGGAGCGTATATTTACATGTGTACACTGTTACAATAATCTCCTTCAAGAGAGATTTGGCCTACTCTTTCCTATCATCATGTTACTTCAGTACATCTACAACATCTAGATACTACAATCAAGAGTAGTACATATTTAGTGCAATACGTTTCTACCAGGCGTATACGTACCCTACACTCGCTCTCCACCTCCCCCCCCCCTCGCTTTCGCCACTCCACCTTCGTCGATCACCAAACCACCACTTGCAGCCAGCACGCGTCCCATTGGTGAATCGTCGTCTGCACTCGACTTCAGCACCATCTGCACAGCCGATGACTAAGCATGCACGAGCCATTGGATTTAGAATATTCTGTGCTCTCATAGCTGATACACCTATCTAATATACGCTCTGTGTAATAGTGGATGTGTTCAGCCAGCCAATATTCTCAGCACCTTTTAATTAATTTTTTGTCTTGTTCATTGTAGAGTAACGTAACCACTGTTTTATTTGATATTATTTTTTGACTTTGTAATCTTGTTTATTTGCACTGTACATAGCCAAGGGATTATCTTTGTTCATATTTGTTTTCAAGTTAATTAAAGTTTCATTGTTTACGCGATTTGTTTTGTGTGTTTTTCCCTTACTTGACTGTGGTGTTATGTGTTGCTGAGAAAGTCTTGGTTGTAGGGTTGATATAAAGCCATTGCTTGGTTACTGACTTTAATACTTAAACTGATACATGACTAGCAGCTTCCAAGCTTGGCGGGCGTCCTGTATGCTCCCTTGTTTACCTCTCTGCTGGCGTCTGAGCCGCAGCACATACAAACGGATGGTACTGTTTTCTATGAACATGACATCCCTCCTTTTCTTTAAAAAGAATGAATACAGGATGTCTACAATGCTTGTAGCACAAAGCAAAGTTATTGACACAAAGTAAGTTATTAACATATCAAGAGATATTGCATACATTTAACATTAATTAAGCACGCAAAGAATTTAAACAACTTAATCTTTACCACACAGGATTTCAATGTTAAAAATACAAATGCAATGTTAAACAAAAATGAAAAGAACCTGTAATACAAAGTTACAAAATATTGAATGAGAGATCTGCATTATTCAAACAATATTAAATTTAGTTTAGCATAACAAGTAAATACTTTGCATTACCTAGGAACACAATTAATCATAAAATCGTGTAGGGCGTTTAACATGACGCTTAGGACGAGAGTCCTTAAATACAATGATATCCCTTGATGTCAAGAGATCTTTGTCGGGTTATAACTCATTTTTTCTTTTTCCTTTGTACGACTTTGTACTTCATCATTTTCTACACTAGTTGGAATCACTTTGAAATAGGCCATATTACGTGTTATACTATGATCTCTATTACTCGCTGTTACCATAGTTCCTTTTACACTAATCACTTTATATGGTTTTGTATCATACGGCATATCTAGCTTTCCCTCTTTTTTCTTTTTAACGAGAACAGTATCTCCAACCTTTATGAATTGTTCCTTTGCACGTTGATCATGAGGAATTTTCATTTTGCCCTTGGCTAGTGCATCCTTCTGAGCGAGACGTTTATCCGTTATCACGGCTGGCATGACAGGTAGTGCGATTCTCATAGGACGTCCAAATAAAAGTTCGCCAGGCGACTTGCCCAGTGTTCCATGTGGTGTTGCACGGTAGTTCCTGAGAAAAGCCTACATAGCTTGTTTCCAGGATCGTCCTTCGGCATGAGCTCAGCGTACCGCTTTCATGAGAGGTTGCATGAATCTCTCAACTTCTCCATTTGCTTGAGGATGTAGTGGCATCACACGGCGGTGTTTGAATCCAATATGCTCAGCAAAGTTGACGAAGTCTTGTCCATTGAATGGCGGTCCATTGTCCATCTTGACAACTTCAGGAATGCCAAAATTTGAAAAGATCTTGTCGAGTTTCGGGATGACAACCTTTGCAGATGTGGAAGTGATGATTTCTACTTCTGGATAACGTGAGTGATCATCAATGACTACCATCAAGTACTCTCCAGTTGGTAGTGGTCCGCAGAAGTCCATCGATACTTCCGTCCATGGTGCAGCAGGTAGTGGTGAAGGTTGTAGAGGTGTTGGTCTTGAAGTATCCACTGCAGCTTGGCAAGGGACACAGGCATCATGCATATCCTTTGCTTGACGATCAATGCCAGGAAACCACACCTTTTCTCGTAGCAGCTGTTTGGTCCTAACAAGACTTTGGTGTCCTTGATGTGCAAGCTTCAGAGCACGTTGCTGGAGAACAGCTGGAATGACGATATGAGTACCTCGCAGCACGGTGTCGCGTTGTTGCGTAACACTTAATTCTGTCTGGATGCGTTCAAGTGCTTTGAATGCATCTTGGTCAACTCCTGAGGGTGGGATGCGTGGAAACTTTTTCTTAGTCAATGCATCCACTGTTGCTTGCAGAGTTGGGTCCTCTAGGGTTGCAGTATGGATTTCATCAAGAGTGAGAGCCTTAGGGACTGCATCACAGGTTACCTGGTTACCTGGTTGATGTAGTTCTGGGAGTTCTTCTACTCCCCAAGCCATAAACTAGTTTCCTCTTGAAAATGTCCACGGTTGTTCCGGCAATATTTCTTATGCTTGCTGGGAGGACGTTGAACAACCGCGGACCTCTGATGTTTATACAGTGTTCTCTGATTGTGCCTATGGCACCTCTGCTCTTCACTGGTTCTATTCTACATTTTCTTCCATATCGTTCACTCCAGTACGTTGTTATTTTACTGTGTAGATTTGTTACTTGGCCCTCCAGTATCTTCCAGGTGTATATTATTTGATATCTCTCTCGTCTTCTTTCTAGTGAGTACATTTGGAGGGCTTTGAGACGATCCCAATAATTTAGGTGCTAAATTGCGTCTATGCGTGCCGTATATGTTCTCTGTATTCCCTCTATTTCAGCAATCAGGTTACAGAGTGTACATATTCCTCTGCAACTTGCTGATGCTTGGTGATGGTGAAACTGTTGGCAGGGTGTTGACTGATGTCTCCATGCACTTATGCAAGCATCTACCTCAGTTTCATTGTAAAATTTTACTCTTAAATCTAATCTTACCCTATTCCATTTAAATTTTAAATTTAATTGTATTGATCTATGTCATTTATTGAAATCAATTATTGATCTCATTCTTTTAATTAAGTTCATACTAATTATAGGTTAAAATTAAGCTAAATAAAATTTATTATCTTTAAGATTATTTTACTTTACAATTATCATGTCAAATATTTTTTATATATTCATCTTGACAGTCTCTACTGATTTTTTGTTCTCTCCACCAATCTTGTGTATCCTCCATGGCTATCTAGTGACCTTAATTCTACCTCTAATTGTTTCAATTCTTTTGTTTACTTGCATTTATTGTTGTGTTTTGCCATAATTGTTCTCTAATTTTAGCAGACTCAATACTTTGTAAGCTCTTATTGTATTGTTATATTATTATATTGTTGTGTTTTGCTATAATTACTTTCTATTTTACAGCAGATTTAGTTTTCATCTGTTCCTGTAATTGCCTATCTTATTGTATCGTGACATTATCTTATCTATATGCTTACTGATATTGATCCTGATCGAAATCTTCTGTCCCATATCCACACTAATCAGCACATTGATCATCATTATTGCAGGTATTACACAGCAAATCTTGCAAAAAACAAACTCCTAAATAGCACCTGCTTATCAGTTTACAACCAAAATGTTAGGTCACTTGGTAAATATTTTGATGATATAAATGCACTACTTACAGCACTAGGTACTAAATTATCTTTCATCATTTTAACAGAAACTTGGCTAAGTAATGACTATACCCAACTCTACAATTTAGCTGGTTATAAAGCCATTCATAACTGCAGGCCTAATAAAAAAGGTGGCGGTACAGCAATATATTACAAAGATTCCTTCATTTGCAATAGTGTCATTAGTGATAGAGACGACTATTGTGAATATACCTTTGCCAAGTTTTCCAGTAAATCCCTTAAATCCTCCCTGATAATCGGTGCCATCTATAGATTTCCTAATACCAACATAGCTTTATTCTCTGACAATGTAAGGAATCTTATCATAAATAACAATCTCAACAAAAATCACATCATTCTGGGAGGTGATTTCAATATTGACCTGGGTCTTCAAAACAACCCTCAAGTTGACTATTTCCGTAACAGCATGCACTCCTGTATGCTAATCCCCACAATCACCAAGCCCACCCGAGTCACTCAAACATCTGCCACTACCCTGGATCACCTATGGACTAATATAACAGCTCCCCTTACATCTGGGGTAATTTATGACAGAACAACTGACCACTATCCTACTTTCCTCATAGCAAACATTGACACATCACCACCAGAAACCAAAAAACTTTCATTCAGGCTACATAGTGAATCAGCTTTAGGCAATCTCTCTAATGCACTTCACAATATTAACTCGGAATCTGAATTTAATAATTCACAGGATATAAACTCATCAACTAACCTCTTTCTCTCCAAAACTCTAAGCCTCTACAACACTCACTGTCCCCTCCTTACCAAACAAGTAACTGATAAAAGAAAAAATAACCCGTTGCTCAATAGTGGCATAATTAAATCAATCAACAAAAAACATGAATACGAAAAGAAATTTAGGAGTGGCCTAGTTTCAATGGAAGTAGTTAAAAGGTACTCATCAGTGCTTACCAGTATCATAAGAAAAGCAAAACTTTCATACTATGAGACTAGATTCAAAGAAGCAAAAGGCAACATGAAAAGCACATGGAATACCATCTCTAACATCCTGGGAACTAAACAACACTCCCACAACCAGATAACACTCTCTAAGGATGGCCTTACACTGTCATCTGACTTAGAAATGGCGAATGAATTTAATAGCTTCTTTTCATCGATTGGTGCTAACCTTGCAAGTAAAATCCCACAGACTCAGACACATATCAACACATATCTCTCAGGCAGCTATCCAAACTCTCTTCTCCTCTCACCAGTCAGCCCGTCAGATGTTGTGTCCATCATACACTCACTAAAAACCAAAGCTGGGAACATCAGTGAAATCCCATCCATTGTATACAAGAGCGCCTCCCATGCCCTTGCACCACCTATAGCTCTGCTGTTCAACAAATCCCTTGAGTGTCATACCTTCCCTGATATCCTTAAAAACGCAAGAGTAACGCCAGTTCATAAAGGAGGTAATCCGTCAGACATAAACAACTACAGACCAATATCGAACCTACCCATACTATCAAAAATATTTGAAAAAATTATCTACAAACAGCTCTACTCCTATCTCGTAAAATTCGACATTCTTAGCCCCTGTCAGTTTGGCTTTCGCTCTCAAAAGAGTACCAACGATGCAATTATTAGTCTCCTTGATATAATTTACTCTGCCCTTGACAAAAATTAGTTTAGTCATATCTCAGCAGAGGAAACAAAGATACTAAACGGGTGTCCACCCAGGCAGGGAGGAGCTGTTCGTAAGATGCAACTGTATGATGGCTCCCAGCTTGACTATGTTAACAGATTCAAATACCTAGCTTGGTCTTGTATTGTCCTGTTGTATTCAGACTCTGTCGTCAGTATAATGAGAGGCTCCATAAGCCCTCTTGGAGATGTTGCAGGTTATCACTCAGGCTATGGTGCCAATGTCACAATTGTCAAAATGATGTACCTTGCATACATCAGATCTTTAGTGGATTATGTTGCATCTCTGCTTGCATTGATGACTGAAAGAAAGCTTAAAGGGCTTGAAAACTTGCAGAACGAAGCCTTGAAGATAATCCTTGGATGTCCCTAGTACCACAAAGATACTTAACATGAGGAAGGAACTTAATATTAACTTAATAATAGAATATGAGTGCATATTCTACTGCATTACTATTTGTAATGATCCTCATATTGTGCTTCAGTAATCCAATGTATAACCCTGAGATGTTTTCCTAATTGTACTTAGGATTCCTTGTTCATTATTGTGTATTGTTCTGATCTGCTTTTGTGTCGAAAATTCTTGCATCGTACCTGTAAACAATTTTTTGACAATTTTACTGTAATTATCCTACTTAAAATCATCTGTACTTGTAAAGTAAAGCTGTAATGTACCTGTTAAACACTTTTTATCAATTTTACATTTAATTATTTCTTTAAAACTTTGTTTAAGAATTTGCTCAAAGATTAGTTTAAGGACTTGCCCGAAACGCTATATGCAAGCTAGTGGTTTTACAAGATTATAATTCTAACTTAAGCTCTATATGTTGTCTCTTAACCCCCAATGTACGTTCTTGTATATATATAAATAAATAAAATAAATAAATAACGAGGGATCGAGGCATTAATGCGCAGTACGTGCTTCCCTCATCTGTGACGTCACAGCGCCATCTGACGACAGCATAAACACAGGCGGCCATTTTATGTTCCACCAAGATTAAAAAAAAAAAAAATTTTGCCCCGAGGGGCGAGTTTATTGGGCAGCGCCCAATGTGTTCGCAATAGAATGTTCTACAAGAACATGTATAAAATAAGTGACACAGAGATTATTG
This sequence comes from Procambarus clarkii, assembly GCF_040958095.1. NCBI lineage: Eukaryota > Metazoa > Arthropoda > Malacostraca > Decapoda > Cambaridae > Procambarus > Procambarus clarkii. The sequence goes on from NC_091220.1 coordinate 21,543,349, forward strand.
ATGTGTGTATTTGTGTGGGTGATTATAAATATGTATGTGTATGTATATATGTATACATATATATATATATATATATATATATATATATATATATATATATATATATATATATATATATATATATATATATATATATATATATGTACATGTATGTATGAGAGTGTGTACATGTATATATAACATTAATAATTTTGTAACTAGCGTCAAAAATTGTTATTTGCTTAGCTAAACAAACTAGAGAGTTCAGTTCCTGAACCCATTATGTGCCTCTGTAATCCTTTACACCACCGCCCACGGGATGGGTATGGGGTGCATAATAAAGAAAGAAATTGAAATAATAAGGGTATGAAATGTATCAACATAAAACATTAATGTTAGTGGCCATCAGGTAAAATCAGGTTATTATTTGTAAAGAATTTAAATGAGTTAAACTAAATACGAACTTAATATGTTTTGCTAACGCAAAATATATTCCCGAGGTATTGTAATTGCAAATAAATATTTAATACAATTATTTGTATCATTTTTTTATTTTAGATTTCCGTATTGCTTGATAATATATAATAGCGTTTAGATAATGCCAGCGCTGGACATTCTTTAGGCTCGTTGCATGTTGTGGTAGTCGCCGCCATTTTAAAACCGTGTCGAGAGGGACGGCTGCTGCCTGATCCACAAAATCCTACTGCATCTTCAATAGTTAAGGTAACTGTTTTCTTTTATTTGCTCTTAGACATGTGTAGTATATATATAAGCTTGTGGTGGTAGGCTGGATGGTGTGTTGATGGTGGTGTTGTGTTGATGGCCCTGGCTGGAGGTGTGTTGATGGTGGTGTTGTGTTGATGGCCCTGGAGGTGTGTTGATGGCCCTGGAGGTGTGTTGGTGGCCCTGGAGGTGTGTTGGTGGCCCTGGAGGTGTGTTGATGGTGGTGTTGTGTTGATGGCCCTGGCTGGAGGTGTGTTGGTGGCCCTGGAGGTGTGTTGGTGGCCCTGGAGGTGTGTTGATGGTGGTGTTGTGTTGATGGCCCTGGCTGGAGGTTTGTTGATGGCCCTGGAGGTGTGTTGGTGGCCCTGGAGGTGTGTTGGTGGCCCTGGAGGTGTGTTGGTGGCCCTGGAGGTGTGTTGGTGGCCCTGGCTGGAGGTGTGTTGATGGCCCTGGAGGCATGTTGATGGCTCTGGAGGTGTGTTGGTGGCCCTGGCTGGAGGTGTGTTGATGGCCCTGGAGGCGTGTTGATGGCTCTGGAGGTGTGTTGGTGGCCCTGGCTGGAGATGTGTTGTTGGCCCTGGCTGGAGGTGTGTTGATGGCCCTGGAGGTGTGTTGATGGCCCTGGAGGTGTGTTGGTGGCCCTGGAGGTGTGTTGATGGCCCTGGAGGTGTGTTGGTGGCCCTGGAGGTGTGTTGGTGGCCCTGGAGGTGTGTTGGTGGCCCTGGAGGTGTGTTGGTGGCCCTGGAGGTGTGTTGGTGGCCCTGGAGGTGTGTTGGTGGCCCTGGCTGGAGGTGTGTTGTTGGCCCTGGCTGGAGGTGTGTTGATCTTGGAGCGAGACATGAACCCAGCGATAGGTGACTTAAATGGGGATTTCGATGTGGATTCAATATATAACTTATTTAAGAATATTCTAAACAAAGCACAGGAACGTAGTATACCATACAAATTGAATAGATCGAATACTAATGACCCAAAGTGGATAACAAAGAATTTGAAGAACCTTATAGGTAAAAAGAGAGCTTGGTACAAAAGGATTAAAAATGGGGAGGTCACTTTAGAACAGGAATTCGTACAACTGGTTAGAAATGTTAAAAAAGAGATAAAGAAAGCAAAAAGAAACTATGAAGCTCGCATAGCAGGGCAAGCAAAGACAAATCCTAAAGGGTTTTTTCAGTTATATCGTACCAAGACTAGGGAAAGGATAGGTCCATTAAAAACTGAGACAGGTCAAATAACAGATAGTGATGAAGAGATGAGTAGTATTTTTAATAAATATTTTGTATCTGTATTTACTAAAGAGGAACTTAACAATATGCCTTCACCCGAACAAGTCTATGTGGGTGGGGACGAGGACAGGTTGACGAGTTTAGCAGTTACCAGGGAGGATGTTCTTAAACAAATAGTAAAACTCAAACCAAACAAATCCCCAGGGCCGGATGAAGTGTTTGCCAGGGTGCTTAAAGAATGCAAAGAGGAGCTTTGTGACCCACTGTCAACCATATTTAATAAATCAATAGAGTCAGGCAGAGTGCCAGAGTTTTGGAAAGTTGCTAATGTGATACCAGTTTTTAAGAAAGGAGATAGATCACTTGCGTCTAACTATCGACCAATTAGCCTAACGTCTATTGTGGGAAAGTTACTCGAATCTATAATAGCAAATAAAATTCGTCTTCATCTTGAAAAACATAAATTAATAATTGAGTCGCAACATGGTTTTATAAATGGCCGTTCATGTTTAACAAATTTGTTATCTTTTTATTCTAGCATTGTTGAGGCAGTTGATAGTGGTAAGGATTGCGATGTTGTATACCTTGACTTTAGCAAAGCTTTTGATACAGTGCCACATGAAAGACTGATTAAAAAGATAGAGTCTCATGGTATTGGGGGTGCTATATTAAGCTGGATTAGGGCATGGCTATACCAAAGGAAACAGAGAGTTAGTATAAATGGAATCAAGTCAGAGTGGGAAAATGTTGTAAGTGGAGTGCCTCAAGGCTCTGTCCTGGGACCTCTGTTGTTTATAATATATATAAATGATTTAGATTCAGGTTTGAGTAGCAACATTTGCAAATTTGCCGATGATACGAAAATCGGTAGGGAAATTAATTCGGAGGAGGACTCACTATCACTTCAAGTTGATCTAGATAGGGTTTTGAAATGGTCAAAGGATTGGCAGATGCAGTTTAATACTGATAAATGTAAAGTTCTGAGGTTAGGTAATGATGATAGAGTTACAAGATACGAGCTAGATGGTGTTGTGATTGCGAAGTCGGATTGCGAAAGGGATCTGGAGTTATGATTAGTAAGAATTTAAAACAAAAGGATCAATGCATAAATGTTCGTAATAAGGCAAATCGGACACTTGGATTTATTAATCGCAGCGTTAGTAACAAGACACCTGGTGTGGTTCTCAAGCTATATCTTGCTCTAGTTAGGCCCCATTTAGATTATGCAGTTCAGTTTTGGTCGCCATATTATAGAATGGATATAAATTCACTTGAACGTGTCCAGCGTAGGATGACTAAGTTAATTCCCCAAATTAGAAATCTTTCATATGAAGAAAGATTAACAAAGCTTAAGTTGCATTCACTGGAAAGGCGAAGAGTTAGGGGTGACATGATAGAGGTTTACAAGTGGGTGAATGGACATAACCGGGGGGATATTAATAGGGTATTAAATGTATCAACACAGGACAGAACACGAAACAATGGGTATAAATTGGATAAGTTTAGATTTAGGAAAGACTTGGGTAAATACTGGTTCAGTAACAGGGTTGTTGATTTGTGGAACCAATTGCCGCGTAACATTGTGGAGGTGGGGTCCCTCGATTGTTTCAAGCACGGGTTGGACAAGTATATGAGTGGGATTGGGTGGTTATAGAATAGGAGCTGCCTCGTATGGGCCAATAGGCCTTCTGCAGTTACCTTTGTTCTTATGTTCTTATGTTCTTATGATGGCCCTGGAGGTGTGTTGGTGTCCCTGGAGGTGTGTTGATGGCCCTGGAGGTGTGTTGGTGGCCCTGGAGGTGTGTTGGTGGCCCTGGAGGTGTGTTGGTGGCCCTGGAGGTGTGTTGGTGGCCCTGGCTGGAGGTGTGTTGTTGGCCCAGGCTGGAGGTGTGTTGATGGCCCTGGAGGCGTGTTGATGGCTCTGGAGGTGTGTTGGTGGCCCTGGAGGTGTGTTGGTGGCCCTGGAGGTGTGTTGGTGGCCCTAGAGGTGTGTTGATGGCCCTGGAGGTGTGTTGGTGGCCCTGGAGGTGTGTTGATGGCCCTGGAGGTGTGTTGGTGGCCCTGGAGGTGTGTTGGTGGCCCTGGAGGTGTGTTGGTGGCCCTGGAGGTGTGTTGGTGGCCCTGGCTGGAGGTGTGTTGATGGTGGTGTTGTGTTGATGGCCCTGGAGGCGTGTTGATGTGCTCTGGAGGTGTGTTGGTGGCCCTGGAGGTGTGTTGGTGGCCCTGGAGGTGTGTTGGTGGCCCTGGAGGTGTGTTGGTGGCCCTGGAGGTGTGTTGATGGCCCTGGAGGTGTGTTGATGGTGGTGTTGTGTTGATGGCTCTGGAGGCATGTTGATGGCCCTGGAGGTGTGTTGGTGGCCCTGGAGGTGTGTTGGTGGCCCTGGCTGGAGGTGTGTTGATGGTGGTGTTGTGTTGATGGCCCTGGAGGCGTGTTGATGGCCCTGGAGGTGTGTTGGTGGCCCTAGCTGGAGGTGTGTTGATGGATATATATATATATATATATATATATATATATATATATAATATATATATATATATATATATATATATATATTTATATATATATATATATATATATATATATATATATATATATATATATATATATATGTATATATATATATATATATATATATATATATATATATATATATATATATATATATATATATATATATATATATATATTATGAATATCAGAGGTCCCAGGACATTGGACCCAGGACAATTATTGTGCATGTGTAGTATGTATATTTATGTAGTATATTTGGCATATTTAATGGCATTTAGTTAATGCCACTTAGTGGCATGTCTGCACCGTTTCCAGTTTGTTGATATGCTTTCTAAGATATGGGCACCATTCAACTGCTGCATACTCCAACTTTGGTGTAACAAAAATTGTGAACAATTTCAAAATTTCTGTTTGAAGAAATCCTGTTTCCTAGTTCTGCATCTGTTTTGGTATAACACCTCCTTTTTTACTAGGCCTGCAATTATGAATGCCTTTATAACCAGCTAAGTTGTAGAGTTGGGTATAGTCTTTACTTAGCCAAGTTTCTGTTAAAATGAGGGTCCGTCTAATTACCACAAGCTACCACAAGCTACCACAAGCTACACAAGCTTCACAAAGCTTCCTGGCAATACGTTAGTAATGAATAAATATGATATGTTAGGTTAGGTTGACCTAACTTAACCTAACCGACGCTTGGATCGTCGACTTGATTTGGCGTCACCAGCTCTTTATTTTCGTCTAATTTCTTTATAAAAAGATACTTTTTCAGATTAAAATTATGTTTTTTCGTGTTGTACATTCAGCACCAACATTATAATGAGTAAATATATCATATTTATTCATTACTAACGTATTGCTAGGAAGCTGAGTGGTTAGGTCTCGATAAATTTCCTGGTATAATATTATTGTTTGCTATTCTCCATCTTAGACTAGGCAAGTTGAAGTCACCTAGGAAAATAATATGAGGTTTTTAATTTTTTTTATGAAGTCATTTGTTATTTTTTCCCCTACTTTAGTAATTTATGCTTTTGATCTCAATTAGTTTTATATCCTAGCTTTTTAATTTTTTCCCCTTATATATTGCCATCTTATCTGTCTGCTTTACATGGCTTAAGCAGAGTCATGTCTGCTTAAGCCTTTGTTCATTTTACTAATTTACCTGTTTTAATTATTATTTGTTTTCAAAGTTTAGTTTACCCCATTTTATTTGCTTTTTGCAGTACAATACTTTACTAATAATCTTGTAATAGTAATTGGTAATGTAGCACTTGGCCTTTCTCCTTCAGAATGTATGCACCACATTATAGAAAGAAGAAGAGAATACCACACAAGATGGCAGCGTATGTCACGGGCCAAAAAGCGACGCCTAAAAGAACAGGTAAACCTCGAAGTCTTTCAGAGGTTGATAGATGGAAAGCGACTGAATACAGGCAACGCCTTCTCTACACCGGTAAGATTGTACTGAAGGGAATCTTACCCAAAGAATTGTATGACCATTTTCTGACTCTTGAGTGTAGCCATTTCTATTCTTGTATCACCTAAATTGATTCAGTTAAATTACAGCCAATATGCACATGATCTTTTGCTGTACTTTGTGTTAAAGGCTCGTGAGCTGTATGGTAAGGATTTTTTAGTGTACAATGTACACTGCCTAACACACATATCCTCTGATGCCAAAGAGTTTTGGTAGTTTGGACAGATGTTCAGCATTTCCATTTGAAAATTACCTGCAGCAGGTTAAGAATATTTCAGTCTCCGTGGTGTAGTGGTAAGACACTAGCCTGGCGTTCCGCGAGCGCTATGTCATGGGTTCGTATCCTGGCCGGGGAGGATTTACTGGGCGCAATTCCTTAACTGTAGCCTCTGTTTAACGCAACAGTAAAATGTGTACTTGGATGAAAAAACGATTCTTCGCGGCAGGGGATTCGTATTCCAGGGACCGTAGGATTAAGGACTTGCCCGAAACGCTACGCGTACTAGTGGCTGTACAAGAATGTAACAACTCTTGTATATATCTAAAAAAAAAAAAAAAAAAAAAAAATATGGTTCGATCAAGTAAAAACCCTCTTGTTCAAGGAGGATTTAAGGGATTTACTGGAGAACTTGGCAAAGGTATATTCACAATAGTCGTCTCTATTACTAATGACACTATTGCAGATGAAGGTATCTTTGTAAGATATTGCTATGCCACC